>NC_041049.1:39538434-39720934 GCF_900634775.1 Gouania willdenowi
ATAGAGAGAGAGAGAGAGAGAGAGAAATAGATAGATAGATAGATAGATAGATAGATAGATAGATAGATAGATAGATAGATAGATAGATAGATAGATAGATAGTTAGATATATAGATAGATAGATAGATAGATAGAGAGAGAGAGAGAGAGAGAGAGAGATAGATAGATAGATAGATAGATAGATAGAGAGAGAGAGAGATAGATAGATAGATAGATAGATAGATAGATAGATAGATAGATAGATAGATAGATAGATAGATAGATAGATAGATAGATAGATAGATAGATAGATAGATAGATAGATAGATAGATAGAATTCTAAAAGGCACTTATACCAGTGTTTCCAGAGCTGAGACGTGCAGCGGGTGGCACTGCTTGTAATGTTCACCAGTACAAGAACAATGTCATTTTCTGAGTCATTTAGCCGACTGATAAATCTATACAATAGATGTCTCAGTACAGCTTGGAGTGTTCACACGGGCAGTCACAAACATTTCACTGGCACTAGTCCCTCTAGGGATTTTTAACAGTATTCTCAGTGCATCATTATAGGCCACTTGTATTTTTTGAAGGCTCACTTTTTGTATTATGTCCACAGATGTGCAGTGTACAGAGGTGTGCAGAATGCTTTGAACAGAGTTAGTTTCACACACAATGCAGAGCCCAAATTTACAAGACAATACATTAGCTTGTACGTACCACATGCAACACTGACGATAAATGTCTTCGTCATTGGTCAACTGATCTGATCTATTCAATTAAAGTAATAATATTTAAAGATTGGAGAAAAAAGTTGTAATTTTATTAGATTAAAGTTGGAACATTTTGAGATTAAAGTCATAATATTCTGATATCAAAGTCGTAATATTTTTTTTATAAAGTAACAATTTTATGAGAATAAAGTTGTAATTTTAGAAACTTTATAAATATTGCTTTTATTTTGTAAAAAAAAAAAAAAAAAACTGTAATGGTACCACAGCTAATGAAGCTAATGTTTGGTTCTAGTTTAGTTTTTGTCCCTTTTTTTTTTAACTTTTCACCAGCTCGAATGTAAAAGTCAAACGCCACCAGCTCAGATGATGGTTCTGCTGGATGGTTCTTCTTGTTTCTACATTGATACATTATGTTTGCTGCTTTTCAATTGTTCATCATGTTAAGTGGCTTTGATTTATTGTGATCTGATAATGTATAACAAATAATCATAAAGAAAAGTGATTAAATAACAAATTAATATGCATCGCAAATAAAAAAGTTAGACTTGAAAGATTGCATATGTAAATGTTTGGAAGCAGATTTTTCCCCCAAAACATAGATCATCTTGTTACTGTGTGTGTGTGTGTGTGTGTGTGTGTGTGTGTGTGTGTGTGTGTGTGTGTGTGTGTGTGTGTGTGTGTGTGTGTGTGTGTGTGTGTGTGTGTGTGTGTGTGTGAGTGAGTCTTTAAAACATATGTAGCAATGAGCTAACTAAACGATAACACGGCACAGCTGTCAGTCCACGTCATAGAGAACAAAAGTCCTTCAACATCTTAAATCAAGTCTCTCTCTTAAATTTCTCACTAAGGCCAAATTCCTGCCTGTTGTGTCCTCAGGTCACCTCCACACCACCGTTTCCACGGCAACGTAAAGCCACACGAGTCCTAAAAATGGTTTTGAATCTCTTTTTTATGACCCGCACTGAGTTCATCTTACCTTGGCAGAAAGATGGAGTTGTGCAGGAAGTTCTCAAAGACTTTGAAGAACACGCGGTCATCCTTTTCTCTGTCCTTCTCCTCAGGCGTCTTCTGGCACTCGCAGCACTCGCCTTTCTCGGCCCCGGCAATGTCAGACTTGGTGGGGTTGGTGCTGTCCCCCAGATCTGTGAACCCTGACGCTGGGACGCGGATCGGGATCTTCAGCTCTAAGAAATCAGATCAAAAACAGAGAAATCTGTGTTTATTGAGGGGCGATATTCTAAAATATTTAGGCTACAGGCCAAATGTACCCCTCGTGCACAGTCTGGGATCTCTAGAATACGAAATACATTTTCAATACACAGTGTTTGACATAATATTCATCAAAGGAAAGGTTATTTAATACCAAATCAGGAACATATTGATATATTTCTCAATATTTAGTTTATGAAGAGTTACACTAGTTTAAGTCAGTTGTTCTCAACATTTTCAGCCCGCGACCCCCAAATTACGGCTTAAGAGAGCGGGAACCCCCATTGTACCTGAAGGTGGTTGAACACAGGCATGAACATTGAAGAACAGTCATGTGGAGACAGGGCCATCTATGAGGGTGAATAAAGTCAAAAGCTTTTTGGGGGCCTATCCATAAAGTCAGCAAAATGGGTCAAATTATGCAAAATTAGGTGGGAAAAGTGGTGGAAAGGGTTTATAAGTGATGAAAATGTTTTTAAAGTGGAAAAATGTGGCATAAATGGGAGTAATGTAGCAAAAATGCATTAAAAGGAGCAAAAATATGGCAAGAAAAAGTGATGAAAATTGGTTAAACAATGCCAAGTTCGATGAAGTTGCAGAAAAAGGGTAAATGTTCACGTCCGTTCTTCGTTTGATTGGTTACTCTGCGCGTGTTTGTCCCGCCCCCCAAACTCAAGTACCTAGTGAGCGCTTCCAGACTAATCACCTGTATGAATAATACAAGGAGATTAGGATGGATTCCACGCTACTGATTTATATAGTGCATCCCAAGATTTTTACTGTTACCAGCTGATTTCGTATTCTAGAGATCCTACAGACATTCCAGTGATACCAATTTTAAAGAGTTGCGGGAGGACTTGTGGTTTAATTGATTCACCTTTAAACAGAAGGATTAATATTGCCTTTGTTTTTTTATTATCAAAAAGAAGCTTTTTCACTTCCTGATGAGATGACCATTGTACTATCAAATCAGCTCAGACAACAAAAGCCTTTTTTCCAGAACAAACCTTTAGAGCAGTAGTTGTGGTAGTAGAGCTCCTGATCCTCAGGCTGTTGCTGCCAGCGGATCAGATAATATGTCAGGTTACCGTTGGGGAACGCCGGGGGCAACCATTTCACCAGCAGTTTGGTGGAGGAGTTGGCGTACGCTCGGGCGTCTCTGGGCATCGACGGCACTGAAACAACATGAACCAATCAGAATCAGGATGAGAAACATAATTTCATATGGTAAAAAAAACTTCACTCAGGCTTACAGGACGGACGCGTGCGGATGTAAATAATGTCGCTCTTAGCCCCGGCGATGTGTTTGTCCTCCACCTGCAGAGAGATAGCCTTCACAAAGATGGCATACTGGGTCCAGGGTTTGAGCTGCTGGAGGTCCACTTTGGGGTCCGAGCGTTCATCGTGAGGAAGGTCCACGTCCACCATAAGCCAGCTGTTAGAACCACAGCCGTCCTGGCCATCGCACTCTGTGATGTTCTGGAAAGGACTGAGAAACACACGGAAAGGATGTTACCATGAGAGGACAGGAGAACTGAACCATGAAACCAGTAAAAGGTATCCTCCACTGTTTTTACAAATCTTCTAACAATCTTTTTTCTGCATAAGAACATGAATTATCTTTATCTGTACTCATTAGTAGATCTATGTCTAACAAAACCACATCTTACGGCACCATACTCATTTAATTTCCTTTTAAAAATGGGACGACTTAAGAGTTTTTGAGCCCGTGTTCCTCCTTCTTGAAATGATGTGATTGATGATGTCACACGGTCCCACTGCCTGTAAACGTTCCACTGTTTACTACTGGAGTGAAGCATTCAGCCTGATTTTTAGATCATTTAGTAGATTTTTCACTCAATACGACTAGTGCTGCTTTTCATTTCTCTAAAAAACCAAGAAAAGTGACGGTCGGGGAATAATATGAATAAAATGTGTCTGTGGAGCAGGGCTGCTGCTCTGAGAGGGCTGATCACTGTAGGTTTACAGCTCTTTTCATAGACAGCTCCACTTGTACTTACGGTTTAAATGCTCAACTTACTGAGTTTCTAAAGGATGAGTTCACTCAAAATATAATTAGAATGTAAAAGGTGTATTCAGGAGTATTCCACTTTCTTTGGCCCCAGAAAAGTGAACAGCCCTTCCGCTACGGTGGCTATAAAGACAGCGACGGCCACTTGACGATGCATTTATATTGATTTTTTTAATGTAAAATAGTCACTTGAGTCATCAAACACCCGACTTAATGATTCCAAAAGCGCTGGCTGAACATGTTGCACCACAGTAGCTATTACAGTATGAAATACCGTAAAGTCAACGTCAAGCCTTAAATGTCTATTCATTTAAATTTGCCATAGGTTTGTATCCAGGGAACTTCACTACAGAAGTCAGAAGGCATTTTAATGTAGATCAACCTCTCAGTGTCTTTTCCTAAATGCTCTGTATCCACAATGTTATAAAAAAGATTAACGTTTGAAAAAAAAAAAAAAAAAAAACATAAAGCAGCACATCTTTGTAATAGGGGTGTTGAAAAAAAACGATTCAGTGATATATCGCGATATTACGTTGTAAGATTTTTTTGGATTAATTCCAAATGAATCAATTTTTTTAATTTCAAAAAAAATTATAATAAGAATTATTATGATATACTATATATATATATATATATATATATTTTCTTATTTTTTCTTTTTTTTTTTTCTTTTTTTACCTCTATTTAACCAGGAAAGTCTTTTTCACTGCAGGAGACATTGTAACTGCACAAAGAAGTGCAATGAAATATGAAATATGGGCATGTTGACCAGCTTGTGTTTTTTCAATAAAATCTAAAAAGAAAATACTAACTTTCTGCATTTATTTGTTGTTCTAGGCATATACCTCAGTTAAGTTGCACTAAAACATGTTTCACTAAAGTCAAAGTTGGTTTAAAAGCCACAGGCAGATTGTATGTTATTTTTTATTTTAAGTTGTTGGGACATGGCATGTTAAAGCCAATGTTTTGAGTGTAAAATATGCCAATAAAATATATTTCATACATAATGTTCTGATAAAGGTGTAGAAATTTACAGATTAGTTGTTTCTTAAATCATATATATAAAAAAATTGCAATAATCGCCCTATACTTTAATATCGTATCATATCGTGACCTATGTATCGGGATACAAATCGTATCGCCAGATGTCAGGCAATACACACCCCTACTTTGTAATGATGTGAGCACGTCTACGGTGTGTGATGTTACTAGTGTGTGTCAGATAAGGGTGTCAAGGTAAATTAAAGTGTTACTTGAGAAGCGGTGTTCAGGAGGGCGGAGCCAGGAAGAAACTCAGTGTTTCTTTGATAAAACCTGCCAGCCAGCAGGTTCAGTTCACAGAGAATGTTACCATGGTGACATATTCAGAGAGGAACATATCTCACCTTCTGGAATGGGATACTCAAAGTTTCCCTTATTTGAGCCCGAACATACTCAGAGTTTGAAGATAACCCACTTTCTGGAATACCCCTCAGGAGTATCAAACTCATTTTAGTTCAGAGGTTAAATACAGAGCAGTTTGATCTCAAGTGGGCCTCAGATTTTAGGCGGGAAAACAAGCACTTTCAACATTAATGTGCCCTATTTAGCACTTCCATATTTAAATGATATATAAAGTATGTAATGTAAGGCACCAACAATATCCAAGCAGTAAAAGACAGACATTAGTCTCTGCAGGATCTACACTTAAGTGTCCTTCATTTTGTGACAATTTTTATTTTTTATTTTTTATTTTATTTTTGTTGGGGGGAGACTTGGGTGGGAAAATTACTTGGATTTGTCATTGAATTTGTGTATTTAGAGGGACTGATACATCTACAACAGAATTAATTGGTAATTTACACATTGACTTTTTTTCTTTGATATCTTTACTTACTCCTGCTGACCACATGAATGCTCTAAAGGGCCTTGAATTTGACACGTGCACGAGAGTGTCAGCCGTGCACTGTTTAAGGGAGAGTAAAGTGACCGTGGCTCAGTGGTAGAGTAGGTCGAACAATAACCGAAGGATTGTCATTGTGTCCTTGGGCAAGGCACTTAATCCACATTGCCTCACATGAATGGGTATGAATTGTGCATGAATGTTGGTGGTGGTCAGAGTGGTCATGGCACGAAATGACACCAACGCTTCTGTCAGTATCCCCCAGGGCAGCTGTGGCCACATTGTAGCTTACTACCACCGGTATGGCTGATGTGAGTGACTGGTGTGAATGAATAATGGTTTCTGAACACGCTTTGAGTCTCCTCAAAAAAAGCGCTTGATAAATCCAATCCATTACTACTATTATTATTAAAAGGTTACGCTCTCAAAGCGTAACCCTTCGATTACGCTGAGCTTGTAATCGAAGGGTTGCCAGTTCAAGCCTCACCTGGGCCATCACCGTGGGATGTTGAGCAAAGTCCCTTAACCCCGAACTGCTCCCCAGGCGCCGCAAAAATGGCTGCCCACTGCTCCTCAGGGATGGGTTAAATGCAGAGGACAAATTCCATGTATGTAACAACATTACATGGCCAATTAAAGGCGAAAGCCCCGATTTAATCTTTAATCTTAATCTGTGGTCACAGATTTTTTTCAGTTTTTATCCTTTTTGGGTAAACAAAAGAGGGTTACATCAACATCTTTAACTTTTCCTGGTTTTTTTAGAGCAACTGAAAGCAGCACAAGTTGTCATTTTGACAAAAAAAGCTGCTAAATGATCTAAAAAGCAGGCTGTGGGAACGTGTGACATCATCAATCACATGATTTCAAGATGGAGGAACAGAGACTCTAAAACTGTAAAGTAAACCCACTTTTAAAAGGCAATAAAACTAATATGGTGCATAACAATGTGTTTTGTTAGACATAGGTCTACTAATAAGTACATTTCACATTTGTTAAAAAACAAATCTTTGTGTAAGAAAAGAGAAAAACTCACTACTGTTTGTAGTAGACAATGAAGCTTATAAGGTCAGCGTAGTCTACTGGCTGGTAACGCTCCCACGTCAGACTGATGGCATGGCTGGACGTAATGTTGGACTTGAACTTTAGGACTTGACTTTCACCTGTTGAGTTTAAGGTCATTAAAGCACTGAGACGATGCACAACCAAAGAAATAGACCCAAATAAATAACCAAAACACTCACAGCTGGCTCGTTCCCCGTTGTTCCGGAAGTCTCCTTCCTCCGGCTTCACTGTGATGCCCGTTTTTTCCCACATGTCGTGGATCTCAGACATGCACAGTTTGGGGTTTTGACGGAAAAAAAGTCGTCCAACCCGGATTGTCAAGTTGTGCTGATTCCAGTCCCACAAGGACTGTAGGTGCTGGTTGTTGATGGCGGAAAACGCGTACATGCTGAACGAAGGAGAAGATCAGACGTGTTGGTTACCAACAACGGGACATGTCTTTATTAAACCTGCAGCTTTAGTGTCCAAACACAGTGTCTGTCAGCAGGACAGGAGACAAAGACCACATTGTGCTCACACACAGAAACACAAACACCTTCATGGTGAAAGGAATTTCTCTCATCTTTGACTCCATTCATTCAAGTGAAACTCAACCCTAAACGAGCTGATAAGGGGAGACCAGTTCTCCAGTTTTCCCACGACCTTGGTGTGTTGAACTGTTGCTGATACCACAACCAGACCTGAGACACACAATCTGCTTTGGAGTGACCGACAGTAATTTATCTTTTTTGCTTACATAATGTTCAAATTAGTTGTTCTCAATCTTTTCAACCAGTGACCCATAAAATAAAGGTCCCAGAGACCGGGGACCCCCACTGGTACAAGAGGTTGGACACAGACATGAACATTGAAGAACAGTCATGTGGAAACAGAGCCAGCAAAGTGATGGTCCAATGTTCTATGAATCTGTGATAATAACATTTATTTATTCATCTGAATAATATCTACTGTGATCCAAGAAGTTTACTATTATTTGTGCCATAGTATATAGTTAATCTTAAAGATAGAAATCCTTGTTTTAATCAAAAATAAAATGGCTTAAAAGTGACCAAAATAGGTGGAAAAGTTGGTAAAATGAGATTTTAAAAACCAGAGAAATTGGTTAAAAGTTGCAAATTAAAGTGGCCAAAAACTGACAGAAAAAGTGGTAAAAAGGGTTCAAAATGTCAATATTGGCTTAAGAGTGGCAGAAAAAAGTAGGAACAATTAGTTTAAACTGGCAAATAATGGGCACGATAAAAGGTGAATGTGGTTAAATTGGCAAAAAAAAAACAAGCAATAATGTGAAAAGAGTTTAAAAGTGACAATAATGGACCAACATACACTATATGACATTAGGTGGAAAAGTGGTGGATAGGGTTTATAGGTCGTGAAAATGTTTTGAAAGTGAAAAACAACAAACAGTCATTGAAATTTGATGGAGAAGTGGCAGAAATGGGAGTAATGTAGCAAAAAATGCATTAAAAGGACCAAAAATATGGCTAGAAAAAGTGATGAAAATAGGCTAGAATATGGCGAGATTGATGGAGTTGCAGAAAAAGGATAAAAATAAGCAAACCAAAAAATGGGCTCAAATTGTTCAAAACATTTTCTTAGCTTCTTAAAGGAATTTGGCAATACCCTCCCAGTGTTTCACGACCACAAATAGAGTCCTGACCCTAGCGTTGAGAACCCATGTTCGAGATATCGCAGTATCAGCAAACACACCCAGGGGATTGTTTAGCTAAAGGCAGGCAGCGATCCTGTGTCCTATCCTTACATGCCTTATGACCGCAGACATTCACAGCCTAAACGTAAAGTCAAAGTGTGGTCAAAGTGTGGTGATAGTGTGGTGCCGAGGCGTACTTCTCAATAAGCTCCTGTCCGTTGATGTAACGCAGGCTCTTGAGGAAAGAGAGTGAGCCGAGAGCGTGGGAGTGTTTGATCCTCACATAGCCGGTTACAGTCTGGATCAGACCCATGAAGCTCTCCAGCTCTGATGCTATATTATCTAAACCAGGAGGAGAAAAAAAGATCACAAGTTTACCTTTTGAAAAACGTACACACCGGACGTCTACAGCCTGCAGGTGACCCAGAGTACAAAGCTTTCTTTTGTAGGAGCTTTTTTAAAGAGCAGAGATTAGCATGTGAGCTACCTTTTCAAAGCTGATGTGATAACTGGGTCAAAGCACTACGGCTGTGCTTTGCTATGAATCTGACGATATGATTCACAATTTGCATGTCAGATACAATATATCCCAATACTAAACAACACGATATACATCACAACATATTGAAATATCAATAATTACAAATGTCACCTTTACAAGTGCAAAATGGTATGAAATACATTTATTTAAACTTTTTTAAAACTTGTTAGAATAAGTAAATGGTAATTAACTGTAATTCAAGCACCAATATCAAAAACAAGTGTAATGTTTATCAAACTGTCAAACTACATTTTACAGAACAGATTCTGATTCAGATTCCGATTCTGTTAAGTTCTTAAATTGAAATTATGATTTATGGCGATTCAAACGTCACCTTTTGGTAAAAAAAACATAAAACATTTCCACTGAAAATGAAACATTTGTTTTGGGTGGAATTCATTTTCCAGCAGTTCAGACAACATTTTGAGCAAACATTTGAAGTTTCTTTGGGTGGCTAAAGGACAGTTAGGTGTATGAGGGGCGGATTCACTAAGCTCTGAAATAAAGGGTAGTAAACCATGTGCGTCCCTAAATCCTCACCTGCTGTGGAGAATGCACCAACATTGCGGCAAAAATAGGTGTTGAGACCAAACACACAACAGTTCCAGGTTTGATGAATTGCATTGCGCCCATGGCATTCATTTATTTGCATTTACCCCTTCCATTTTTTGCTTTCTTATGCGATCCGCCAACATTACATATTCATCAGGGGAAAACGTGCTAAATGGATTGTGGGAGCATAGTGACGCGCTGAACGTGCAGTCCTGATACCCTGGGGTTTGTACCCCTTATTAACGAGTAGATTGGCATTTGCACACATTTTAATACCCTTACACCTTTAGTGAAACCTGAAACCCTGAAAGTCTAAAAATAGCAATAATTCTACCTACCAATGGTTTCTCAAGCTCTTGTGTGATCATTAAACTACACTAACTGCTCTCGTTACTAATGTTGGCGATGAGGGCCGTGGGTTCTTTGTTCACTCACTTCCTCTGCGTATGTTGATGTTCAGGTTTCCGTCGATGACGGTGCAATCTTTCAGCGACTGAGCGGTGTCCACAGAGTCGATGACCGCAGAGCTGCAGGCTTTATCACACAGTCCATTGCACGCGGTGCAGAGCATGCTGTGAGCGTCAGAGGAAGAAGCACAGAAGAAGAAATAGAAGATTACGAAGAATAACAACAAATTTAGTTTATAATGAGTCAATGTGAATTTTTCCCAGCTTACAGTTATTCCACAGAATCCTGGCATATAAACTCTCCATATATCTCACACTGATAGAAAAAAAAAAGACATATGGGTTTGTGTCACGGAGTAAGTTTAATCTTCTTATGGTGCTTTGGTGAGAATGACTTGGACGTCTGAGATTAAATGGCCGTTATACGTTCAAATCTGATTCAAACTGATTAGTTCCAGTTTGTCATTCTGAGAAATGGTCAAAAATAGAGGAACTCTTTTTACAATGTAGACAGACAGATAAAGCTGAGGTAATCACTAAAGCTGCTGCACGAGGTCAAGATCATTTCGCTGTCGATAAATATTCTGGGAGATCTCGACTTGGACCAATAATAGTCTCTCAGGGATCAAACGCTGATTGTTTCAAGCTAGGAGATATACGTAGTTATAGCATATGAGTTGGTTTTCATTGTGAGAACCAAAAGCGTCAGTTTGTTTTGTTTTACTTTAACTTTACTTTATAAACTGCGTCAGCGGCACTTATTTCATGTTTTAATTGAATGTCATGTATTGAATAAACACCTCTCAAGAGCTGGACAGGTGGGAAATTTTTTATAGTGTTTTACTTAAAAGACCCGTGTTACACTAAAACAACTTTTCTGTGCTTTAAACATCATAAAGTGTTATTTAGGCTTCATACACATGCCCAAAGTGTTTTTCATTGATTCCCTCAATCATTAGTTAGAGGGTGATTTGTTCCTTTCTTACTGCAGGGCGAGCCCAAACACCTCGCTCCAATTTGATGACGCGTTCCCACTTTGATGACAAATTTGACACAGCACTGAGCTGGAGAAACCCCACCTCAAGGAAGCTCTCTGCTGTGATTGACATGAAAACAAACACGCCCACGGAGGTGAGCATTTCAGCGTCCTTCACGCAGTGCTATGTATGTATTTTCTACAGTCTATGTATGAACCGGCGAACGCCCCGCCCCCACGCTCTGTCTCGTGTTTATAAAGCAGCGTGAGCTCGGCTACGGAGTGGGTGGGAGGAGGGCGGGCCGTCCTCTGGCCCTTCGTCACCGTGCGGGGAGGAGGAAGTCAGTGTCCCGTCTATAGACACACCCACTCATGAATATGCATAAGTAGGACGCAAATCAGCCCGTTTGTGTAGAGTTGTGCAAGTGACTATTCAGAGGCTAAAACTCTGAAAAACAGGCGAGTTTGGGAAAATAAACATCAAATACTTTGTTTTTGGGGTTCTTAGAACAAATGGAGATAAAAAATAGCATGATATGGGGCCTTTAAAATTGTGCAATTTAATGATATTTTTGACCATCATTAATTGGTAGAGGAAGCACTGAAAATACACTAAAAATAATTTGGATCCAATTATTTGCTCCATAATCCAAAACCAATTTATTTTTTTTAAAAACAAAAAAATATAGATGTTAAATTTTATGGAGAGTTTGATTTATGTTTTTGTAAAACATTTTTCACTTCCAGACTTAGTGTTTTCAGGCTTTAGGGATTCAAATCTTGCTGAAATAAATACAATATCAGCGTTGAGAAATGTTTTCAAAACAAAGAAGCTCAATGTTACCAAAGACATTGTAATTAAAATGAATGTGATTGTGAGTTTATCACAGTGTTAAATGGTCTACACCAATGTTGGGTTAAATTCCATTTTTCAATCACAATTACGTCTTTGATCACTAAAGTTAAATTACAATTAGTCACAATTACTGAGTCTTTAATAAATAAGCCCATTCAACGTAACCTTGCTCTTGTGTTAGCTTTCTGTTAGCATCTCTAATGATAACAGGTCAGCTTGACCAATGTCTTAAATCAGCTGTAAAATACACAAAAAAATATTATCCATCATCTAATTTATTTCTCATCTCTTGGTTACCTTGTTTGGCTTCCTAATCAATGAAAATATTGGTATCAATATTTTTGGTGTGGGCGTCAGAGCCTTTTTTCTGTTACTATACCCTGAGGTTTATTAATTTTTTAAATGCTATATTGATCCTTCAGAGAACTGACAGGTAAATTGATCTGAAACAAATTGTAATGATAATTCACTTCGTACAGTATGTGTAACACATAGAACTGTAACAGGTTTGCTTTAATTAAATTGGAATTGAAAGTTTTTATATAATTTCCATGTCAATTATCGAAATTTAATTACAACAGCAACATGTTTCAAATACATTTTTTATTATAATTACATTATAATTGTAATTAAATGGACTTGGTAAATGGACTTGATTTTATATAGCACTTTATCCCCACACTGAAGCAGTCTCAAAGCACTTTACATATCAGCTCATTCACCCAATCACTCTCACATTCACACACCAGTGGGACAGGACAGCCATGCAAGGCACTAGTCAACCACTGGGAGCAATTTAGGGTTCAGTGTCTTGCCCAAGGACACTTCGACACATAGTCAGGTACTGGGATCGAACCCCCAACCTCTCGATCAGAAGACGACCCACGGTCGCCCGTGGCTCAGGTGGTAGTAATTGTGTAATAACCAAATAATTGTTAATTACACAATTACAATTTACCCCAACCTTGACACATGCAAAAATTGCCCTAAACTGACGCCTATGGTGAAAACACAATTATGAATATGACCAGGATTCACCAACCTCTAACAGGTGAATAAAACGTACAATGAATGCCTCTAACCTATAGATCACATGTTCAAACCATCCAATCTGGCCCACAGGAGAAAATTAAAAAGGAAATAACCAAATATTTCAGTTGTAGATAAATCAGCTGCTCTAAATACACAAATTCAGTTAAACAACACAATAATTTCTACCACTGGAATGGATTACATATCTCTTGAAGGGAAAAATGGCTTGTTTGAATCTATATGGAGGTCATTTATCACATATGTGGAATGTTTGGACCTATCCGAGGATCATAATGTCGAGGACTCTTGAGACTCACTTGACTTGGGTTTTTTTTTTTTTTTTTTTTTTCCCCATTCTTTGTTTCCACTTTCTTGGAATTATGGAAGTCTCTGTACACTTTTATAAGTTCTCATTCTTCATGAAGAAACATAGGCACGGATACATGTCTGAGAGGTTGTACCGTTATGTGCTGTAAAATCTAAAAATAATAAACATTTGGTTGGAAAAAAAAAACACCTCAATATTTGGAGGACCATAATTTTCCCACGCTTTTATGACATTAAGTTGTTGAAATAACTAAATTTTACTAAAATTATTTCATATAACTTCCCCATATTGGATAAAAATTGGTCACAAAATCAATAAAAATTGAAAGGCAAAATCCTGCAGGGACTGATATCTGTCACTTATTGCCTGGATATTATTGGTGCCTTACACACTTACATACTTCATTTATGTCGTGTGAAGTGCAAACTTGTGAACATTAATGTTGAATTAATGCTCGTTTTCTCGCCTAAATTCTGGGGCCCACTTAAGCTCAAACTACTTTGTATTTGGCCCGTGAACTAAAATGAGTTTGGCACCCCTGATGTAGATGGACGTTTACCGGTTGGTTTCGTTGCGCGTGAAGCCTGATGGACAGTCGATCATACATTCCCCCGCGTGGATAACAAAGTGGGGTTCACTGGGCAGGTGGACCTGGGAGCACAAGTCCATGGTGATGCAGCGCCAGCCTTCAAACTTGTAGGTGTCTGGGGG
Organism: Gouania willdenowi; assembly: GCF_900634775.1. Lineage (NCBI taxonomy): Eukaryota > Metazoa > Chordata > Actinopteri > Blenniiformes > Gobiesocidae > Gouania > Gouania willdenowi. Next base: position 39,552,384 of record NC_041049.1, read on the forward strand.
ACAGTGGGGAACGCAGCGCCCCTCATGGTAGAAGTGAAGGCAGGCGGAGCACGCCATGGCGTTGTTTGGCTCGGTGCAGCCCCCCAGACACTGCTCATGGCAGCAATGGCCTTGGTCCGTGCACGCCAGCTTACAGTGGGGTGGACACACTGGTGGAGACGGACATAAAAAGAGGAGGAAACGGATCAGATTTAGAGCTTTACTTTACACTTCTGTAACTCAGTCAGGAAGGATAAAGACAGAGCAGAGGATTCACCAGCATTACGTGTTAAATAATGATAGATAATAAAAAAAGGATGATGAAGATATATTCCTGGTGTTAAATACTGTATCTATACACTGAATACACAGACAGACAGTGTGCTGGTACATTGTGTTCTAATGAAAGACCTGGACTGCATTGAATCAGGAGGCTTTCTACTGTTTTCACTGTTTGGAAATATATGAACCAAAGATTGTTAGAAACACACTCTTTCTGATTTAATTCAGATATATTGGTTGTTTTATTTTGTAGGCAGACATTTGAACTGATGATTGAAGGAAGATGGTTTTAGTTTGTGTTCTCCATCATATTATTAAATGTTAGAGTACCCAGAATGTTGACTGAAGTTCTGAACATTTAGAAAAAGTAAAGTGAATGAACAAATGAATGAATCTGAGAGATTAAAAATGACTACAAAGTGTTTCCAACGTCCGTCTCCTCATCAACACTGCAGCATTTTATAGATGCCACATGCAAACAGCTTAACATAGACACAGTGAGTTTGTACGGCTGGAATATATATATATATATATATATATATATATATATATATATATATATATATATATATATATAGAGAGAGAGAGAGAGAGAGAGAGAGAGAGAGAGAGAGAGAGAGAGAGAGAGAGAGAGAGAGAGATTTTCACCACTGGCTGACAAAATTCACTAACAAATAAGTGCGCAAAAAAAGATGATTTATGTACTGTATATCTATATATTAGAGCTGGGCAAAAAATCGATTTAATCGATTTATCAAATTTGTAGATAAATACCATTTTTATTTTGCAAATTCAAATAAAAGCCAGTCCCCTCTTTGTTTACATGTGTTTACCCTTTGAGTAGGCTATATGTGTGCCACAGGCATGTTTAATCTTTTATTCGCACTATGTTGAGTTGCAAAGGGAAGAGTTTATTATTTTTTTAATTGTAATGTTATATGCTATAAAATATGTAGTTATCTGATTTTTTTGATCAGAAAATTTAAGCTATTGTGAAGTTGCTGTTGCACTTTTGTTTAAACCTGGGTTAAAGCTTGTTCTATGCATTTTAACTATTGAGGACAATCACAGCGATAATGTTGCACTTTTGAGAATACAGTATATCTGATGTCTGCAGTCATTTTTAAGTGCATTGAAAAAAACAATCGAAAATCCAATTGAAACTCAAATTTTTCTTTAAAAAATCAGGGTTTTTTTTTTTTCAGGCAAAATCGTCCAGCCCTACTATATATAGTTCTTTCCACTTTTTCTTCTTTATCTTATTTCTACCATTTTCTCACTTTTTGTTCTTCTTTTTTCCATTTGTTTTTTTTTTTTTTTTTAAACACAAAATGACAACAGAAACACGTAAAATTAGAGAAAATAAAAATTCCAAAACGACAACAGAAAGCCAAATAATCCACCCAAAATCAAATTTGAGCAAGATAGATTTCCACTACTGGCTTTAATACTGACAGATAAGTGTGGGAAAAATGATAATTATATATCTATACACACTATTACAATATTGTCCCAGATCTGATGCTGCAGGATCACTTTATGACTTCTCTATTTGTTTTAAAATTAATGCAAAAAAACCCAACAAAATCTGTTTTTAGGTTTAAGATCAAAGTCAAACATTCATATGTAATGCTTAAAAGAACCTCTTCCGTTCAGTCAGTAAATCAAAGACAACGCAGTGTTTTAAATTAAGCTGGAGTAACATGAAAAGATGAACGAACCTCATTGTTTACTAAGCATGACTTAGAAACCAACTAAACACACACAGCAATGGGTATTTAAATGTGGATTTCCCCAGGGCATGAAAACATTCTAAGGCCTTCATCATCATCGACGAGGAGGACGAAGGTTTGGAAACAGAAAACCCCATTGTTAGCAGCAGCTCAGATAATGACAAGCTGGATTCTGATGGTTTCTCAATGAGATGCTAATTGCTAAAAGGGGTTTTACTTTCAAACGCTCACAGCAGTTTGTTTCCTGTGGACGATTAATAAGAAAAATCCTCAGGAAAAACAGATGTAGCAGATGTTTCCCACAGTTCACTGAGACGCTGCAGACAAGGCTGTCCTCATTTCATTCTGTGGAGAGAGCACCTGCGAGTGTGTGTGTGTGCGTGTGTGCGTGCATGCGTGTGTGTGTTGACTGAGGAGTTCCCGCCCTGATAAAAAAAAAAAAAGGCACACCGAGGCCTGTTTGTCCAACAAATAAAAGGCCTCCACTGGCCATTTTTTAAGAGTCTCTTTGGTGTTTAGTGCTATTTATTGTTGTGATTTCTAGTAGCACTTCAAGACAACATTTTTCCCACATGGACGATAGAACTGAAGTGTAGTGGAAAGAAGGAAACGCTGCTCTCGGTTCCTTAGCAACTGCCTCCGTGTATGGAAAACTGTTGGAGTATAAATGTGATATCAGTGATTTCCATCAATAATAAACTCTACTAGTGCTCAGGTTAGGTTTACTGGTGTGTGAGTAAACTTTACTAGTGAAGTAAAAAAATGCATTAAGCAAAAACTGTCACTAGTGTACTAAACATTATATGCTAATAAGGGGGGCGCGGAAAGTACATTCAGGCTTGTCTATGGCTTTCAAAAGTATTCCAACCAATCAGGGAGCTGGTTTTGGTTCTAATCCCTCCTACTTCATTTGCATTAGGTATACTAGTACTACTAGCTAATATTTTAGCTTTACTAGTAGTACCAGTAAACTAAAAACATTGTACTAGTATTGACAGATCCTAGAGCAGTAAAATCGTTCTCGGATCCGTTTTCTCTGATAGTCCTCCTTGGTTTTTCTGATAGTCCTCCTGGTTTTTCTGATAGTCCTCCTCATTTGGTCGGTGTGAACATGAAAACGAAGTCTAGAGCAGATGAAACTGGAGAATTCTAGAGTGATTGTGTCTGTCTCAGAGCGTTTCCAGTCAAGGTCTAGAGTGATTAGGTTCGCTGGGAACACAACTGTTCTCAGAGCGGATGAAAGCGCACGGCATTGTGGGTGATCAGGAGAACCGGTGACGGCCCAAACCAGGGCTTTAAAACCACCAAAAGCATGACAACTTGTTGCTGCTCCATTGTTAAACTCTAAGATAAATAAATAAATACAGACGACAGATGTAGTTTTTGTATGAAATAAATCATCTTTAAATGCTTTTTTTGTGACAAATAGGTTTAAATGTCACAGACAGGATTTTGTTAAAGCCAGTGCAGATTTTAGATTGTGATATGTTTAAAAAATAAAAATGCTCATTGGATTTTTGTAATATATAACATGGTTGTTAAATTGTACAAACATGTGAAATGTCTTATGATTAGTAGTTGTTAGTTAGCAGCTAGTAAATAAAGAAGGAACATGATGATTTTCTGTGAAATGTAATGAAAATTAAAGAATTGCACAAATGAAGAAAAATAAAGTGTTGCACAATTGAAACTTAAACATTTCCTACCTTTTGCAAGTTACTTAAGCTTATATCACACAGTGGTTGCCCTCGCATTGTTCTCTACCTTTTCAATTGCTCACAGTATCAGAAAGGTATTTAGTGTTTACTGTCTTTTCTCAGCCTGTATGTCATTCTTTATGAAACATGATGATACACACACGCACGCACGCACGCACACACACGCACACACACACACACGCACACACGCACACACGCACACACACACACGCACACACACACACACACACACACACAGAGCCAACTCAACTCATGTTTCACCTCACAGGGGATAGGATAGTAATCTCTCTCAGCCCAGAAATACTTTTTTTTGTCTTTTTTTCCTTCAGACTGTCAACTTTAATTAGAAGGGAATGGAGTTACATGGCCTACGTGCACAACTTTCATCGACAAACACACACAAGAAAGGGAAAGACATTTGATAATAAATGCAAAATATATGGTTTGTATTTCTGGCCATGGCTTCAAATACTGTATGCAATGTCAAACTTCCCGTAAAACCACGTCAGCATTGGAATATACAGCGTTCCCTGTGATGGAAGCACAAGTGAAGCACAGTGAGCAGCAGCTCTAAGGTTTGACCTGAGGAGGAGTGTATATATAACTACAGTATATAACGTGCACCACACGTGTGTGTCACAGGCAGGGTGGAAATGACTGGGAGGAGTCTAATGCAGTGGGTCTCAATCTGTTCAGCCTGCAAACTTCAAATTAAGGTTCAGAGAGCAGGGACCCCCGCTGTACCTGAAAGTGATTGAACACAGACATGAACAATGAAGAACAGTCATGTGGAGACAGGGCCATCTTTAAGGGGGAATAAAGGGGAGAAATGATGGTCCATTGTTCTATGAATCTGTGATAACCACATTTATTTATGTATTCTAATAATATCAACTGTTATCCAGGACATTAAGTATTATTTGTGTCATAGTATATAGTAACCCAAAAGATGTGAATCATTGTTTTAATCAAAAATACAACGGGTGGGAAAAGGTGGTGAAATGGGCTTTTTTTTTTTAAACACAGAAATTGGTTAAAAGTTGCAAATTAGAGTGGCCAAAAAACTGACGGAAAAAGTGATTAAAAAAAGGGTTCAAAGTGTCAATATTGGCTTAAAAAGTAGGAACAATTAGTTTAAACTGGCAAATAAAGGGCATGACAAAAGGTGAATGTGGTTAAATTGTTAAAAAGAAACATGACATATGGTGAAAAGAGGTTAAAAGTGACAAAAATGCACCAACATATGTGACATTAGGCGGAAAAGTGGTGGAAAGGGTTTATAAGTGCTGAACATGTATTAAAGTGGAAGAAATGTGCAGCAAAGGCATTTAAATTTGATGAAGTGGCAGAAATGGGAGTAATGTAGCAAAAATGTGGCAAGAAAAAGAGATGAAAATAGATTAAAATATTGCTTGGTGTAGTTGAAGAAAAAGGGTAAAAAAAATAAGCAAAAATGGGCTCAAATTGTTCAGAAAATATTCTTAGTTTCTTGAGGGCATCTGGCGACTCTCTCCCAGTGTCTCACGACTCCAAATGGGGTCCTGAGCCCAAGATTGAGAACCCCTGGTCTAATGACACGTGGCAACCATTCTGGAGCAGCTCCAAAACAAATGGCACAGATTCTTTCAAAGCTACACTATTAAATGCTAACATGCACACACTTACACACACAGCTCACCTGTTATTTAATTAGAAAGCTGACTCAGGCATAAGTGTGGTTAAATTCAGCAGATGAGTTTTGCAGAGTTTGCAGAGAAAGAGGAGAGGGAGACTTTCCTTGGACTCCGACCAACAGGGGGCAGCCAAGCCAAACTCTAATGAGTCCCACAGGAGCCTCTCACACATCATTTTCAACAGATTCCTCAATGAGGGAAATATTCCAAACATGCATAACTTAAGGGAGGAGGCTGCCTTAAATCCATATAAGTCGACCCAGTTGGACTGTGGGACTCAACAGACTTGTGATATTACAGATACAATTCACTATTTATAGAGGCTCTTAAAACAGCTTCCCTTACAACCTCAAACATGCAGAGCTTCAAAAAGAGGGAACAACAGATATGAGGATTTCACCACATGATATTTCATAAAATGTTCATCATCGGGCAAGGTTTGCATATATGGTTCTCAAGCTTTGGGGTCAGGACCTCATTTGGGGTCGCAAGACACTGAGAAGGGTCACCAAATGCCTTCAAGAAACTACAAATATTTTAGGACCGGAATAATATTTTGTGAACAATTTGAGCCCATTTCTGCATATTTTTACCCTTTTTCTGCAACTACACCAAACTTGCCATATATAGTTTTTCATTTTGACATTATTGTCAAATGTTTGGGAATTAATTGGAGGATATGCTAAATATCTTTATTTTTCATTGTTTTTGTTTTGTTTTTATGATTTCGAGTAACTCCAACTCTGCACTCTAAAGACTTATTTTTATTCATGGTTCTGACTGTTCGTACTGAAATGGGCAAAACTGCTCCGTGTTCATGGCACACTTTCTAAAAAGTCTTTAAACTGCAGAGTTGGTCCTAAGGGGAGAGTTTAGGGCCCTTTTTCAAAAACTTTATCTTGCTCTTGTTTTAGACTATTTGGTCGACTTTTGCACTTTTGTTTTTCATAAGCTCTTCTTCTGTGACATTTGAGTATTATTGATAAACTGTAACTTGTTTAATGTGCTGCTGCTGCTTTTCTTAACCAGGAAACATTCATAAGAGAGAATGTTAATCTCAATGTGGTTCTAAAGTTTAATGAAATTATGTTTTTTTCCTGCTCTTTTCCCTGAACAAACAGGAGTGAGAGTGACCGGTCCACTGCAGCTCGCACGGGCACCGCAACAACAGTTCCATCCCTAAATACAAGTGGGTGGGGCTTGGGGAAAGGCTGAAATCTGAGTGTGAAAGGGTTCAAAGCTGAATTATCAAACAACTGCATCACCTCAGTGGGAAAATGGGGGCTAATGTAGGGTGACCAGATACCAGATGTCCCGATTTACCCGAGACAGTCCCGGTTTTCAGAGTTACATCCCATGTCACAGTCGATTTACCCCAAACCATTGATTAGTCCGAGTTCTTCAAAAACTCAGTCCCATTTGTCCTGTTTATAAAGAAATTGACGTCTGATGCAGCTGTCAGAAAAGACCCTGAAAGCAGCAGCGTATTTCGCTTAAAAATGTGATCTCTGTGGAGTCTAAGCTGTCAATCACAATTGTTGCCATAGAAGCGCTTGCAATATAAACCAATTAAAAAGCTCAAAAGTCTTCCATACGTTTGAAACTCAATGCTGATTGGCATTGACAATATTACTCGTTTGCTTCCTCTCATGCTTTCTTCTTCAACATGCCAAAAATGATTCAGCTTTTGCAATCATACATTTCATCCTAAAGGAAGAAAAATTGTGACCTTTTCATTACAAATAAAAGCTTATGCAAACAGTTTATTTTGAAAATCTGTCATCTTCCTTGGTTAACTTACTGTCCTGGTTTTGAAATCTGGTCACCCTAGGCTAGCACTAGGAGCAGCACTAGCACTAGGAGCAGCACTAGCACTAGGAGCAGCAATAGCACTAGGAGCAGCACTAGCACTAGGAGCAGCACTAGCACTAGGAGCAGCACTAGCACTAGGAGCAGCACTAGCACTAGGAGCAGCAATAGCACTAGGAGCAGCAATAGCACTAGGAGCAGCACTAGCACTTGGAGCAGCACTAGCACTAGGAGCAGCACTAGCACTAGGAGCAGCAATAGCAATAGCACTAGCAGCACTAGCATCAGCAGCTCTTTATCTGAATGCCAGTCATGTCCTGTTTGTGTGAGATTCTGCTGCGTAAGTCGACTATGAGAATGTTTATGTTGAGTTGCTGACAACACGTTTACTGCTACTTGTGATGATGAATGAGCTACTGCATAAAAACACAAGAAAAGCTGCACATTTTCCATGGCCTTCATTGTAAAACATTCATCAGATCTTTTTACCTCACAGTCGTTACTGAAAAGACTGACAGACAGTTGCGAAATCATTCATTATTCACAGCGGGACTGGAGGAAAGGCAGGGGTGACGGGGGGGGGGGGGGGGGGGGGGTAGGAAGGCAGCCACGCTCCCAGCCAATGGCAGTGTGGCACGGGAGGAGCTTATCCTCATGATTGACATGTTATTGAGTCTGGAGAGGAGACTGTAAACAAGTCCTCTCCTGACCAGACGGAGGGGGGGAGGGAGGGGAGGGGGAGTGTAACCATAGCGATTAGGAATGACTTTTCCACGGACTCAGAAAAGGGTTAAGAATGAAGAACTCATGGATCAAAGCCTATAGAGAACACGTTAGAGGAAGATACTGTGAAAAGAAGAATCAGACAAGATGAGAAAGAGGAAAAAAACGAGGAGATTAGAGTGGAAAGGGGAGTAGTAGTAATATTAGTAGTATTAGTAGTAGTAATATTAGTAATATTAGTAATATTAGTAGTAGTAATATTAGTAATATTAGTAGTATTAGTAGTAGTAATATTAGTAATATTAGTAGTATTAGTAGTAGTAATATTAGTAATATTAGTAGTATTAGTAGTATTAGTAGTAATATTAGTAGTAGTAATATTAGTAATATTAGTAGTATTAGTAGTATTAGTAGTAATATTAGTAGTAGTAATAGTAGTAGTAATATTAGTAATATTAGTAGTATTAGTAGTAATATTAGTAGTAGTAATATTAGTAGTATTAGTAGTAATATTAGTAGTAGTAATAGTAGTAGTAATATTAGTAATATTAGTAGTATTAGTAGTAATATTAGTAGTATTAGTAGTAATATTAGTAATATTAGTAGTAATATTAGTAATAGTAGTATTAGTAGTAGTAATATTAGTAGTAGTAATAGTAGTAGTAATATTAGTAATATTAGTAGTATTAGTAGTAATATTAGTAGTAGTAATATTAGTAGTAGTAATATTAGTAGTAGTAATATTAGTAATATTAGTAGTATTAGTAGTAATATTAGTAGTATTAGCAGTAATATTAGTAATATTAGTAGTATTAGTAGTAGTAATATTAGTAATATTAGTAGTATTAGTAGTAATATTAGTAGTATTAGTAGTAGTAATATTAGTAATATTAGTAGTAGTAGTATTAGTATTAGTAGTATTATTAGTAGTATTAGTAGTATTAGTAGTAGTATTAGTAGTAGTATTAGTAGTAGTAATATTAGTAATATTAGTATTATTAGTAGTATTAGTAGTATTAGTAGTAGTATTAGTAGTAGTAATATTAGTAATATTAGTATTATTAGTAGTATTAGTATTAGTAGTATTATTAGTAGTATTAGTAGCATTAGTAGTAGTATTAGTAGTATTAGTAGTAGTATTAGTAGTATTAGTATTAGTAGTATTAGTAGTAGTATTAGTAGCATTAGTAGTAGTATTAGTATTAGTAGTATTAGTAGTAGTATTAGTAGTATTAGTAGTAGTATTAGTAGCATTATTAGTATTATTAGTAGTATTAGTAGTATTAGTAGTAGTATTAGTAGCATTAGTAGTAGTATTAGTAGTATTAGTAGTAGTATTAGTAGCATTATTAGTATTATTAGTAGTAGTAGTAGTATTAGTAGTATTAGTAGTAGTATTAGTAGCATTAGTAGTAGTATTAGTAGTAGTAGACTGACTGTGAAGGAAGTGTTCAAATACTGTTTTTATGTTGAGTTTATTTTATAATAACAATAAAAACATCAGGAACTGTAGCAATTACCCAAAGTTCAAACCAGTTCTCAAACAATGGTTGAAAACAAACCAGTCCTGCATCCATAGATAATGTTGTACTTTTTTGTTGGGCTCTTTTAACTCCTGACTGTTGTTATTGTAAATAGTAGATGTGTTTGTCTCATTGTGCCATGTTACTTAACTGTGTGTTAAATGTTATTGTTCAATTGTATGTTATATCACATTTAGCTGCCTCAGGACAAGGGAGGAAAATTAGCTATCGTGCTAACTCTGGCATGTTGATGTTGATGCTAATTGCTGACACACTGATTAATATGTAATGTCCTAATTAAAAAAATAAAGAAATAAAATGAATTGAGAACAATCCCCTTACAAGTTTGACCTGAAGGAAAATAAATTAATTATAGGAAAACATTTTACGTAGATACATAAAATGCAGCTTTTACTAATAAATATGCAACAGGTCCAAACTTTAAAGTACATCTAATTTTTTTTAGAGCTGGAAATGTTCAACTAATTGTTTTTTATTAATTGTTTCTTTCTAGATTCTAGTAAACATTCAACTTTATTTTTACTGTTATTTTAATGAGTTTTAAAGAAGAACTACAATTGTGACCTTTTTTAATATAGGTAACTTTTTTATCCATTTTGTTGAAATTTTGTTACGATGGGAGGCACTAAAATGTTTTATTCTTGAAAGGGGTTTAGGGTTACATAATTACTGCATACTTTGCTATGATAAACACATAAGGCTCAGAACCCAAACACTTCCCATCACTGTTATTCACTGCAGCTTTTACTCTTGGGTATAGAACAGTTTTCCACCCTAACCATTGGAGCTGTCTGTGCAGTCACAGCTTTAAAGTTCAGGTTAAGAACAGACATACAGTAGCAGATAACAGTGCAGAAAGTGGTTGACAGGAGGTTCAACCCCAAACCCACCCACCCCCACCCCCACTTTGAATGCCATCCGACCACATCCACATCCGGCAATCGGATCCTCCCCGTGAGCGTTGGGTGGATCACTCCAAACACTTGTTTAAACCACATTAGCCCGGGCGGGTGGAGAGAGACTAGACTTCCTCTACTGAACCCCATCAGGAATAACTCCAGAGTGTCTGATTATCTGATCTAAAGGGGACTTCATCCACCTTTATCAGCCTGAAAGTATCTGTTGAATCCCTTTTCAGACCAATAGGAACAAACTGTGTGTATTTCTCCCACTCCTGTGCCCTTTAAAGAGCAGCAGAGGCAGCTTTTTTTTCCTTTTTTTTTTTACACACAGCTATGTGTGTTCAGGCATGCGTGGCATTTCCCTTCACTCATGCTCAATCACAACAACAACAACACACACACCTTCCTTCAGCCTCAGGTCTAGGAACCAAACTGTTGTTGTTGTTGTTGTTGTTGTTGTTGTTGTTGTTGTTGTTGTTGTTGTTGTTGTTGTTGTTGTTGTTGTTGTTGTTGTTGTTGTTGTTGTTGTTGTTGTTGTTGTTGTTGTTGTTTTGGTGGTGGTGGTGGTGGTGGTGGTGGTGGTGTAAGATAATATAAAATACAAATACATCCCACAATATGAATTAGGCTGATCTGCATGAATGCAGCATCAGAGCCACAGACAAGGTAAATGAGAAAGTGCAACTGATCAGAGTGACTGTTTATTCTCCATTTATAATCTCACTAATTTAAGCATCAATTCCTGCATTAATTCCTTCCTGCTATGACTGCAGCAACAGTTTTGTTTTTGGACCGAATTATGGATTTTAATTCTTCATATATTAAAGAATTATTCCTCAATTGTGTCGTAAGTTGCTCTATACAGTTTCTCTGATTGTGATTGGTCTGATGCTGTAATCGCTATCCTACAAATCTTAATTACAACTCGCTAAGTTAAGCAAGTTTATTTCAGTCTGGTTACGTGCACGCTGTTGTGACAGAGGAGGAGATTACAGCGCCAGATCCATCACAATCAGAGAAATTGTATAGAGCAACATACGTCACAAATTAGAAATAATTCTTTAAAAATATGAAGAATTATAATCCATAATTGGACAGGTCGTTTGCTAAGAGAACTGATTAGTCAGGAGGCGGGGCTTTAGTACTCACTCAGATCCTAGCCAGAAGAAGACCTGGTCCCGACCAGGTTAGTCGTTCAGCCTAAGTTACCATGGTGATTTAGTTCCGTAAGACGTTAGCCAGCTTTGAAGGTTAGCACACTGATTAAATTCCGGAAAATAGCACGATAAGAGGAAATCCAGCTTCAAAGTACAGGTCCTTAATGTATGGACACACAGTTCTGTGCTCTTTACTTGTATGTCAGCTTGGTTGGTTGTCTGTAATAGAGTAAGTTATTGTGGGCACGCAACCTGTGAAGTACATACTCCACCTTAAAAGTCACTGAGCAGGTTTTTAATTTATGATTCCAAAATATAGAAAGTCTAAAAATTCAAACTATAGCTGTGTTTCCATCACAATTGGAAATGCACAAAATGTAAATATCTCAATAAAAACTGGGAATGGAAACACCTGAATTCAGAAAAAAACACTCAAATATTGATTAAAAAAGTATGTCGAAGAGGAGGCCAAGATATTTCTTAGCATTATACTTAAAATTATTAGTGCCACATTAAACGTGAAACAACAAAGGAATGCAGAGTGTTATAAGGAAGTTTGGAGCATCCATCTTCCTGCACAGAAGTCTCACAGGATGAGACTTCACCAGAGTTATCAGACTCTAAAACAACCTTCAATGGAAACACCTTCAAAGAGACATTAGACTATGTGGAAACTTTAGAAATATCAATTTTATTTTGGGAAAAACTGTAATGGAAACAAAGCTATTGATCAAAGAAGAAGATCAAAAGGAATCTATCTACTTCTAATTGTATGCCACACTTTGCAAAGCTAAACAACTGTTTACCAAATGACCAAAAAAAACATGCAGAGGTCAAAGCTGTAATTTAGTTTCTACTACAGACTCCCAGTAGGCCTGACTTCTCATACACTGGAAGTCCCATAGTCTCCACTCATCTCCTTCACTGTTTTTACACAATGCTTTAACTAACAGAATGTTTCCACTCACTTTAAAATATCATTGAAAAGGTGAAGTAAAATCTGTGTCTCTTTATGTTGAGAAGATTCATTTAGCAGCACAGCTTCATACCAATATTCAACATAAGTAGGGCCTCTACATCTTCATGCTCATGGGAAACTACTAAAATAAAATGGAATATAAAAATGGAATATAATAAATTCACTTCCAAAATAAGAAATTACAATATTGTTATAATTATTTTATAATAATAATAATTATTATTATTATTATTATTATTATTATTATTATTGTTATTCTTGTTGTTTTTCTTAAATTAAATCAAGCTGAAATGGCAATCTGACACTGAACAAAGCCTCACATGCATGTTTTGAGAAAATATTGCACATTTACATTAAATGTTTCTTTGTAAACAAGTGGACAAAGCGACAGAAATATCTATTTAAAATGGGGGGGGGGGGGGGGGGGGGGGGGTTCTTGTTAGCTTTAGCATGTGTAGCAAACGGCTAGACGACAAATCCTATCTTCTTCTTCTTCTTCTTCTTCTTCTGTGTAGTTTAATGGCGGTTGGCAACTCCATTAATCAGTTTTAAACATATTTTGCATGACAACAGAACATTTAAGAGCCTGTGATGACATCACATCTGATTAGGGAAGGAAGATGAAATGGATGAAAAACTAAAAATGACATGGAAATATTTCATTGAATTTGAAATTTAATTAAATACTTATTTATTGTCCACCGAGGTGGAAAATGGTCTTTGGCTCACCAAAATACACACTTTAATGCATTCAAGCCTATAATTGACTGTAAAAACAGATGTAAGATATAATTAAAGGTTAAATAAAGGTAGAGCAGTGCAGGTAAGGATTGGTCACTTTACACTTTATGGGAAGCTGAACGTCACACAGAAGGTGAGACGTTTGACTCATACCGACAGTTCACACTTCATAATGGCTTTTGTTCTGAATGTCTTCAGGCAACCATTGGTTAATAATCACCTGCATTTAATTTGAATGGTAATTATAGTCTATAAATACACTGAGAACTAATTACAGGAACGCAAACAATGCAGATAACATTGTTTATTTCAAATGTTAATATTAGTTATTGAGTGAGGACAGCACTAAACATACAAGTGTTCAAACTTTCCCATCCACTAAAATCTCTCTTTTACTTTTGGACTCAAACTTTTGAGAGGTTTATCTTATCTCCTCTGTGTTTAACTCCACACATACTGTACGAACGGGCTGGATCCACAGCACCTGTGAGTGCACACACTGGACTAGTCACACAGGACACAGACAGGTTCACCAGTCAGAGGTCAGGAGCTGCTCTCCCTGTATGAGCAGGAGTAGACAGCTAACGTGGACGGTAAAGGACAGCTGACACAAAGTGTGTGTAACATCATGAGGCTGTGATCATTTTTTTTGTCATTTACAAATTTTTTTGTCGTTTGCACATTTTGTTGTGTTTTTTTTTTTTTTTGTCCTTTGCAAAATCATTAAAAAGACTTATATAATAATAATAATAATAAAGAGGCAGCCGAGATGCTCTACAGATTCACACACACTTACACTTGAATTATATTATACATTTTCATTTGTATATACTCCACACAGGAATTCGGCCAAAATGGCAAAGCCCTAAAGAGTTTATATGTGGTAAACAGAAAATTAAATCAGAGATATGTTCATATAAATGAAATATATATCTTGTTTTAATGCATATAAAATTGAACAAAGACCAAAATAGACACAATCACAGGCTCTTCCTTGAAGTGTTTCTGTTGGCCTGCTGGGAAATAAAGACAGATTTTAAATAGAGTGGTGAATTTTAGAAACGTTTCCTTCTTTTCACAGCCATATGCAATCTCCTCGTTTGACTGAAAGACACAAACACATTAGCTCGTAGCTCACTTTGGTGGCCCAGCTGCTGCTCTAAGAAATGCTTCTATTTCTCTGTCGTTACGACACTGGTCTGTCAGAGTATTAGTGTATCAACGCAGAGCTGCACTACTGCACTGCAGTCATGTAACACATCCCATCACAATGTAAACACAAGTCACGGGAACATTTTCACTGCTGTGACCTCAAATCAGCAGAATCTCATCCACAGTGCTCAAAGACAGGGGTTCTCAACTTTGGGGTCAGAACCCCATTTGGGGTCGCAAGACACTGTGAGTGGGTCGACAAATGCCTTTAAGAAACTAAGAATAATATATCAATTTCAGTCCATTTCTATTAATTTTTACCCTTTTTCTGAAACTACACCAAACTAGCCATATTTTAACCTATTTTCTTTGCTTTTTCTGGCCATATTTTTGCTTCTTTTTATTGCATTTTTACGACATTACTCCCATTTCTGCCACTTCTCCATCAAATTTCAATGTCTTGTCTGCACATTTTTTCCACTTTCAAGACATTTTCAGCACTTATAAACCCTCTCCACCACTTTTCCATCTAGTGTTACATATGTGACCCATTATTGTCTCTTTAAACCTCTTTACACCATATTTCATGCTGTTTTTTTTTTTTACCACATTCACGGTTTTTTATGCCCATTATTTGCCAGTTGAAAATAACTGTTACAATGTTGATGCTTTGAACTCTTTTTACAACTTTTTATGTCCATTTTTGCCCACTCTAATTTGCGACTTTTAACCAGTTTCTGTGGTTTATAAAATTCTTTTCACCATTTTTGGTCACATTTAACCCATATTATTTCTGATTAAAACACGGATTTACATCTTTAAGATGAGTATATATTATGGCCCAAATAATAACAAACTTCCTAGATAACAGTGTATATTATTCAGATTAATAAATAAATATGGTTATCATAGATTTATAGAACAATGGACCATCATTTTACTGACTTTTTGGACGGGCCCCAAAAAGCTCTCCCCTTTATTCCCCCTTATAGATGACCCTGTCTCCACATGACTGTTCTTTAATGTTCATGTTTGTGTTCAACCATCGGTCCCTCTATTTTGGGGGGTCGTGGGCTGAAAAGGTTGAGAAACACTCCTTAAATATTCACAAAATGATCTGATTAAATATCAGCCGTCTGTTTGTGTCATTTAAAACAGATTATAAATTACTGTTTAGTTTACATTATTGGTGTAGAAAATAAAGCATAAACAGTAGAATAAATATCAAATTGAGCTGATTTTACTGCAGTACAGATTTAAATGCAGCCAAAAAAAGCCAAAAGTTTATGTTCCATTTGTACAACGGTGTTAAACATTGTGTGAACGTTGGCGTGCACGGAGCTGCTAATTCTGTGAAGTCCACAACAAATGCCACAGGGCGAGTGGAATCACACCTGCTTAATGAGTGATTTCCAGCAGAATGCACTATGAAACACACACACACACACACACACACACACACACACACGGTTTCCAGCAGCTGGTGCTCGCTCGGCTGACTGCGTGCAGCCAGGGCTCGGATATGTGTGAGCACGCTGCTCCATCAATGACACATCAATCGTGCACACACACGGTGAAAAAGGAGCAAACACAGGAAACAGGATACGATATCTTTTAACTAGCACTCAGAAGAAAAGCTGCTCTGACTCCAGGGCTTTTTCCACCATTCATTCCCAGGCACGCCATCGCTGTTGTGATTAGAACTACTGTTACTCTGCCATGACCACGCTCAGTGAGAGGCGTATGAGCACACAATAATGCACTTAGCTGCTATCTTAACTAGCTCACTGCTGCTGCAGGGCCTCGTGCACGTGTATATGCGCTCAAAGGCTGGAAATAGTTGTAAAAAAAGGAGAGGAAAGGGGGTGCTCATAATGTGAGGTAAAAAATGTTTGTGGAGCATGTATAAGACCCAGTGCTAATGATTAGTCGCACGTTGGATCAAAGGCGTGTTCTGCCTAATTTCTGATGCATGTGTCGCTGATCCTCCAGGGTGAAAAACACCAGTTCACCGAGTTGCCCTGAGATCAAGTGAGCTCACACTGTGTTCCCAGTGTACCTTCCAATGCATAAACACACTTCTGTATCCTCTCCAGGTCAAAGTCGGGCAGGGCCAGGGCGCTGAGCAGAAAAAAACTGGTGGCGTCTGAGTGGATTTGCTGCCGAAAACAGCAAATGTTGGTGCACGTTGTGAGGAGTAAACAACAGCAGAGTCCTCCAGTTATCTCAGCTTAGCTTAGCTTAGCTCCCATTAGCCACAGTATGATCTCAGCACCTGTCACCTCCATTCCCACTGCTTTTCAAAGTCTCATGTTGCTGTTTTTTCTGGACATGATTTCTGTTAGTTTTAGCAAGTTCATTTTGTCGTATTTTTGAATAACAAGTTAAGGTTTCGTTTGTTCAGGATATGTACTTACTGATCTCCTGACATGTTTCGACTGTCAACTGCCAGTCTTCTTCAGAGGCATCTGCCGATCCGCTTTGATGAGTTCAATACTTGCACAGATTTTTGTCCACGACTTACACGTAATAATTCCTTCTTGAAAAAACATATGAATAAATGAAACCTTGACAGATTATGCAATTTCTAGTGTTGATACTTTAATGTTGCTTCCCAAGATCTCACATTAAAAAAAAGATTTGGATCTCAATAGCTGTGTTTCCAAATTAAAAGTGATATTTCTCAAGTTTCCACAAAGTCTAATGTCTCTTTCCAGAATACATCAGTGACATGTTAGTCAGGTATGAACCCAGCAGGTCTCTCAGATCTATGGACACAGGTCAGATAGTGGAGCCCAGAGCTCACAGTAAACATGGTGATGCTGGTTTTAGTTGTTATGCTGCAAAGAAGTGGAACAAACTGTCAGCAGAGCTGAAGTCAGCATCTAATGTGAACATTTTTAAATCAAAGTTAAAGGCACTTTTTTTCTCTACTGCATATGATTGAGAGAGAGATTTTTCATGTTGTTGATGTCATGATGACCAAACCCAAGTTTGTGAAATTTGAGTCTAAAATGAGTTGTTTATGGATTAAAGATGACATTTTATCATAATATTTTCAAATAGAGAAATGTTTGGAGTATTTAAAACAAATTAAAGGATTGACAAACTACTATTAGACTCACCAAGCTACAAAAATGGCTTTCTCATGTTTTTTTTAGAAGGGACTACAGTGTTTGATAAAATATGTATGAGTAAGAGAATCTAGCCGACTTGACTTTAAATGTAATTGAATCCATAAAAGAAAAGAAAGAAATGATTAAAAATAACCACGATGGGATGTGCAAAGCTTGCAGCGACCTGCAGGGATCAATAGACTTTGGTAACACAATGCTTCACATCATGCGTGTCCAATTAGTTTTTTAGAGAAGAAGAAGAAAAAGAAGAAGAAGAAGAAGAAGAAGAAGAAGAAGAAGAAGAAGAAGAAGAAGAAGAAGAAGAAGAAGAAGAAGAAGAAGAAGAAGAAGAAGAAGAAGAAGAAGAAGAAGAAGAAGAAAGGACACGTTCTCGGTGAAACTCAACAGACGATAAAATCATGGCTCGGATAAAAAAGAAACTGCCAGGATTCCAGTCAGCTTTCCATATGTGTGTCACGTGCATGAAATTCCAGAGTTGGGTGTTGATGAAAAAATGTGAAGAAGGCGTTAAAAAAGGCTGAGACGAGTCGGCTTTCATTCAGACATCTGTGAACACTCAGTTCAAAGCACTTCAACACCAGCTTACGTCAGCACATGATGAAACCCTCCTGTTTTCTTCTCTGCAGCAGGTGACGAGGCCGCAATGCTGGTGTCAAATTACACAAAGATGATGTGTGCTCAGTGTTGTGGCCAAAAGATTGCACTACATATAGTTTAACCTTTGCAGACACATTTTCAAACACAAAAAGTATGACTAAAGCTTTGTGAAAGCTGCTAAATGATACATTTTGGTGTGTTTTTGTATCATTTGGACATTTGTTGTTTTTTTGTCATTTACACATTTGTTGTGTTTTTGTGTCAATGTTCAACCACCTTCAGATACAGTGATGATCCCCGGTCTCTGGAACCTTTATTATGGGGTCGTGGGCTGAAAAGTTTGAGAACCACTGCTCTACAGTTCTCTATAGGAAGGTTTGAATTTAAAATAACAGTGGGATTGATTTCATAAAGCTGCTGAAAAAACAAGAGGGACGAAAAACAATGTTTATAGACATCGACACGTCTTGGACCGACACAAAGGAAAGGAGGAACGTCTGAGGAGTGTGTGTGTGTGTGTGTGTGTGTGTGTGTGTGTGTGTGTGTGTGGGTGTGTGTGTGTGTGTGTGTGTGTGTGTGTGTGCGTGTGTGCGTTGGCTGCTATAAAGTGAGCAGTCTCCGGCGGAAGCAAAGCCCAAATCTGGTCTTTGTTCCAGACACACACACACACACACACACACACACACACACACACACTCTCTCTCTCTCTCCTTCCTGTTTTCTCTCTCGCCCTCATTCATAAAATGGTCGCTGCACTCCAGCTGCTGGCATGGAATTTACAGATGAGGGTCGTGGGCAGCAATGGGCCAAGAGGGAATTGTTTGTTCTGTTTTCCTTTCCTTTACTCTTCCTCCTGCTCCTCCTCACGCCATCCTTTCTATTTTTCTGTCTGGCTTGAACCAAAGCAAAGGTTTGTCCTCCTAACGTACGTTCCTCACAGCGTCTCTTTTTCCTCCTCCAAAACAAACCCGATACACTCGTGTCCAACTGAAGGCATTTGGAGAAGCGTGAGGAGGTGGCTGCTCCTCCTCCTAAGGCAAGAAGGGGGAGAACGGGGACAAGTCTCAAGTTCCATCCTTGGAACGCGGCTTCCATGTTTCTGCACTTTCACCACATCAACACATGCACGCTCTGTGGGAACGGCTACAAAGCCACACGAGTGAAGATGAACTAACTTTAAAGACGCAGCAGGTGTTTGTAAGCGCGTAATTGATAATTGATTACAATTATGACGTAATTACAGACGTGTAAAGACTACTGATATATCTACTCAAGTAGAAGTACTGTTACTTGATTGAAATTTTACTTAAGTACAAGTAAGTCATACATACAATACTGAAGTCCAAGCAAAAAATAACTCAATTAAATAATACTCAAAGTAAAACTTACTAGTTTCTTTCACCCCCCATGTTTATTGTTGGTAATACATCTTGCCACAGTTCCTTTGCATACAGTAAAACAAATTTTTATACAACTTATTAAAGTTATTTTCCAAAAAGGCATCTATAGGCGTTTAAGTTTACCTGTCAGTTCTCTTTAGGATCATTTTACAATTTCAAAATAATATAAATCTAGGAGTATAGTGACAGAACAAAGCTCAGACGCTCACACCAAAAATATTGATACCAATATTTTCATTGATTAGGAAGCCAAAGGTAACCAAGAGATGAAAAACACATCAGATGATTTTAGTGTATTTTACAGCTCATTTAAGACATGGGTCAAACTGACCTGTTATCATTAGAGATGCTAGCAGAAAGCTAACACAAGTGGAAGGTTACGTTTAATACTGTAAGTGTTAATTATTAAAGGCTCAGTAATTGTTATTAATTGTAATTGAACTTTAGTAATTCAGAATGTCATTGTAATTGACTTTCAGGGGGAGAATAGTAATTGTAATTGTAATTGGGAAAGAATGAAACAATAGAGTTGTAATTGAAAATAATTGAAGATGTAATTGTAAGTGAAAAATGTAATTGAGCCCAACCATTCATGCTCTGTGTGTGTTTAACACTACAGAATCTACAAAACCGCTGATTCAATGCTGCATGAATCACTCAAACAAGATTGAAGGAAGCGTCATCGTGTGTGCACTCTTTTCTATGTTACTGTATCTATTGGAAGGTAAATTAAGGTAAATAAGGATGTGTCTTCTTCTCTACGCCTTCAGCTGTTTCATGCAGACAAATCAAAACTCACACAGCCACTAAACATGCAGATCCACTCTCGCCTGTGAGAGACGGGAGGGCAGATGAGGATAGGTCAAAGGTCAGAGCGGACCCCATTACTTTTAATGTGAGAGGGGGCGGAGCAGGGACAAAAAGAGCATGTGCTAAGAGGGTGGCATGCGCACCTCACAAACCAAACATCTCTGCTTTCTAAAAGCAGCACAACACATGCAAACAGTTTAACCCACTAATTACCAATAGTAATCATGTAAAGTATGCGCTGGAGAAGGGGGCGTGTTTGCCTCATCGTCGCAGCCTCTGATTGGTCATGTGGCTGACCCCTCCCTCCGCATACGAGCTTTGAAGCTTCTCCTCAGCAGCCACAGCCAATCAGCTGTTGCCCTGTGTCTCACCGCCTGCTGACTCTCCACTCACTCTTTCCACAGATGGGCACAGAGCACCACTGCCGGTCTGTGTGCGTGTGTGTGTGTGTGCGCTACATGTACGTGTGCGTGCGTCAGTCACAGGGACAGGAAGCCCAGGACGAGAGGTTAAGTGAAAGGAACACATGTGACACCTGATCTGAGCTGCTGCTGCTGCCAAAAACAGGTACAAAACCTGAATAATGGAATATTATCATGTGACACACTGAGCTGCGTGCTGATTGGTCCATCCTGAACAGAGGAAAAATACTCCTATTGAATTTAGATATGAGATATGTGACCATCGAGTTTCTGTTGTGCGCCTGTCCACCATGATTTGTTTTAGCCAATCAAACGGTAACAAATGATGTCGTCATCGGCATGCGCCGCAGAGAAGCTGCTCCAACAACAACAAGGCTCTGCTGATGAAAACTTTCTTTTGGGATAGTGATGCTGCGATCATTATGTCGTTGAGTGACTTTTGACGTTTTTGCAACACAAATATGCGAGTTAAGGACACGCTAACCACCCTCCTGCTTTGACATCTTTCTATTTTGATTTGGAGCTATGCTAATAGCCTAGCTACTTCCTCTCCCTGCAACTGCGCATGCGCCAGTTTTGCTTTGCGCTTCTGTGTTTGTCATACCCAGACATCCCGCCCTAAACCACAACACTGCCTCATAATTGGTTCTAATCTGTTTGGTTCGGTTTTGAAAGGCAAAGGCAGGAACAGCACAAGATGGATTCTAGTGTTTGTCAACACCAGGAGAATCCATCTTACAGGCAAAGTTATTAATTATGGGTGTTACTCATGACACAGTAAGACACACGCCCACTCAGAGCGCACAGTAAGATCTGTGATCAAATACTACAATCCCCACGTGAAGCTGCACCCACGCACACACAGCACTACACACACTATCACTGGCATTCCGCGCACACGGAGAGACAGACGGGAATATACACATGATGTGTCTGCAGCTTGATAAACTTTCTAATTAGCACAGAATCTGATCTTTATAGAAGCACAGAGTCAAAAACTTTACTGCTGAAAAGAGCAGTTCTTCATTAGAACTGTCAATCAAAGCTCACTGAGGGCTGTGATTGGAGGAGACCCTCCTTCTTCCTCTGAACTTTTAAAGGAGGGGCGGGGCCAACAGTGAAAGTTGATGACGCAGGGGAATCATAAAGAATCCGTTTCAGCCAATAGCAAAATTAACTTGTAATAGCCGGCGTTCAACCCTTAGAGGCAAGTATATCTGACATTTTACAACTAAATATGCAAAATTAAAATACTTTTACTAAAATGTGAAGAGAGGGACTAGGATTAATAAACAGCACTCCCTAATACCCAGATACATATGTGTTCAGCAGAAAAAAGTGGGTTTGGGGTTTAGTTACTCTTTAAAATCAGGCCCCAAATTGATACAGAAGCATGCATGTTTTGGGACAATATCACACATTTACAAAGTGTTTTTACCATAAAACAAGTAATGAGTCATTCCATGTCATTGGTCCCTGCACTTTAGTCTCAAAAAATTCCAAAATGTACCAATTGTTCCTTGAATGTTTAATAGGCACACTGTACATTTTTAGTTTGATTGAATGAATACTAGATATGGCCAATTTAGTGAGGGGGACATGAGTTGACTTTTGCTCGTCCTTATTTTTCTTCAATTTTCAGCTTCCAATATCTCAGGAACTCTCATAGAAAACTGAAATTTGGTATAGTAATACAGCTCCACCTACTCTCTCAGAATATACAAAAACATCTGCTATAAATGGACATGCCAGCCCCTCAAAACTGGAAAAAAGTTAGTGTGAGTTTGGGTCTGGAACATGTTTGGGTCTTCAGTAAACAACTTAGCATATGCCTCAGCTCCCTGTAATTTGATCAGCTTTGAGATACGTATGTATATAGACTGTTCACATCACTAATGATTAGTCACATGTATGCATTGGTTCTTGGGTGACACGCTCTGAATGTAAGAAAAAAAAAGATCTTTGTTTTAATTTACAGTATAAAGGTTACTCTTTCTTGGGATATAAAACATTTTTATTTATGCAACTTCATTTTTATTTCAGACCCAACTTTGGGTTATTTAACCACTCACGGATATTGAAAATCCTTTACATGAGGCCATTGTAGCTTGGCTCTGTGTCTTATAATCATTTATTGTTTATTAGTTTTTTGTCGTGAAAATTTGTCTCAGTCACAATGAGTTTATTTTGAATTAGCAAAACACAGCTCAGAGGAATGTAAATATCATTATACAGTTACAAGCTGATTACAGCGTTTCAGTGTTACATCATGAAGTGTGAGCTATGCCAGCTAACGTTACACAGAGTGAGTGCACGCCTCTTCCTCTCTCACTTTGGCCATGGCTCTGAGTGTCACAGACTGCTAAATGTGTTGTGACCCCTGATGATGGATGGAACAGTAGCTGCTCCCAGTGGGTGGTGAACCAACGGCTGAAAGAAGCCTTAAGACAAACTCTATTACTGAACTGAATGTGAATAAATAGAAAGAAGTAGGGCTGCACCGATTGCAATTTTGTGGCTGATCACCGATCTTTAAAAAGCCTGGCCTGATTTGTTTTTTTCTAACTGACATTAAACACCTTGAATGTTCCAATCTTATTTTATTGTAAAACATTGAACAATACCCATAAACAATACAAACGTGTTGTTTTAACTGCACATGAGGAAGTTAGCTCAAATATAAATGAAAACATTTGGAGCATTGCTGTCCAAAATACTACATTATATCAGTTCTTTTAGTCTTTCATTTTTCACATTTTAAAAATAAAGTGATGCACTGCAGTATTTTGGTTTTACAAACAAAAAAATCCCAAGGTTTGAGGTAGATGATCAAATAATAATCTATAGGACAAACTAACAAAACATCTTAAAGGACCAATAAAGTGTCCTGAGTTTTAGGTTTCCTTGTAATGAAAAAAGAACAAATGTCCAAACAGAATAAAAGCTCCTAAAAGTCAAGTGTGTGTGTGTGTGTGTGTGTGTGTGTGTGTGTGTGTGTGTGTGTGTGTGTGTGTGTGTGTGTGTGTGTGTGTGTGTGTGTGTGTGTGTGTAGCGAATATCTCTAGTGTGAGTTCCTGTTATTTTGGAATAATTTGGTGTAGCAAAACTTTCAAAACGTTCATTTTAATATTACGGCCCTCTCACTAATGAGCGCAGTATTAAAAAACGTTTTGTTACTGATAAAAGTTATTTAAGTTAATATTTCATGGTTATTTAAAATTATACCCGTGATCCCAAACTTCCAAGTCGCAGGAAAAAATAGTACACTTCCTTTTCTGTCTCCATCTCTGTGCCTGTCATGTTGTCGTTGCGTCTCAAACACGGAGCTCTCTGAATACATCATTTGAAACCGTCATCCACTGGTGAGTCTTTTACCGACAAGTTTCCCATTGTTTAAACCATATAACTGTCTGTGTAATTACTCACTCACGCGCTGTTTCACTCGAGTCAGTATTGAACTCAACCCGTTCAATTCTCCATCTGGAAAACTGCAGATTCTCTGTGGTGCCGTGCATGGAAGCTAAGCTCTGACCACTCGTTCGAAGGTAAAAAATGATTTTTGTTTTTTTTAAAAAGACAGCCGAATTGTAGATAATACTTTAATTTACTTACTCACTCATCTAGTTTGGAGCTTTACATTTTGTTTTGTGCAGTTTTGTTGTTTTTCTGATTGGCGCTACAATGGCTATGGAGTTTGGTTATCAGCGTCTCAAACATTTCACGGGAACACTCACACTGTATTTATTTCTAATAAAAATATACTAAATGAGTAAAATAAAATGAAAAACAAAAAAATATTTATACAAAAAGTACACAAAATGACTCCAGAATCACACTATAATGGCAACCAAAAACAATTGTACAAAAAATGCACAAAAAGAGAACTGAAAGAAAAAAATACACATAATGATGACTCCAAAAAACATACTTTACAGAAAAATACAACAAAATGGCTCAAAATACACAAAACTAAATATTTACACAAAAATACACAAAACTAAATAGTTACACAAAAATACACAAAACTAAATAGTTACACAAAAATACACAAAACTAAATATTTACACAAAAAACTTCACAAAATGACTCCAGAATCACAAACAAAAACAAAATTTATGCAAAAAATGCAAAAAAACACAACAGAAAGATACAAAAAATACACATAATGACTCCAAAAAACATACATTACAGAAAAATGCACCAAACAAAAAAATATAACACATTTATCATGCACATGTCCCATAGAATTAAACCAGGAAAATTTCACCCACATTTTGCACCGGCAAATATACTCCTTTATAACACGACAGAGTACAGAGTATGTACACCTCTTTTACATCCAACCTTCAAACACATGCTCATTTGGCCATAATTGACAACTCTACTTATGCTCCCACATAAATGCATACTTCCAACGGGCACTGTACTAGTCACCCAAAATCAGGGAAATCGTGACCGATCGATTGATCGATGCATTGATGTTTCCTTCGAATATGTTAAGGTTTCATTTGAAAGAAACGTTAACGTAGAGTAACCCAACATCCCGATTTACTCGGGACAGTCCCAGTTTTCAAAGTTACGTCCCATGTCCCTGTTGATTTCCTCAAAACCATTGATTTGTCCTGTTTTTTCACAAACTCAGTCCCATTTGTCCCTAAAGGTCCCTTTTGGTTATGTCACTGTTGTAAACACTCTGCACCCCCGAGGCAGGAGCTCCTCCCTCCCGCTTCAGTGAGACGGGCAGCGGGAGGTTTCCTAAACGTACCGGGGCAAAAGGCACCATTACGTTAGTTTGTATTGTGCTGCCGTAAAGCAGTACGTCTTGCCACGGGTCAGATGCAGGAAAGTTGCAAGTGCTGTTTTCTGGCCAGACACAGCAGGGAGAGATGAAAGACCCCCCAATCACCCCATAAACACTTGTATTACCCTCACAGGGACTATGAGAAAGATTTATTAAGATGAAAAAGTTACTTAGTTCTGTTTTAAGAAATGAACTTCTGTTGTCGCTGACAGAAAAGATCCTGAAAGCAGCAGCGCATTTTGCTTAAAAATGTGATCTCTGTGGAGTGTGAGCTGTCAATCACAACAGTTGCCATAGTAGCGCTTACAATATAAACCAATTAACATTCTCAAAAGTCTTCCATGCATTTGTAACTCGATGCTGATTGGTCGATGATATTGACAATTGTACTTGTTTGCATCCTTTCATGCTTTCTCTTTGATTATTCAAAGCTATTTTATTTTAAATGTTACTTTTTTTTTTTTTTTTTACTGATGGACACATTAATTTGGTTCAGCTATTGCAATACATTTTATCCAAAAGGAAGAAATAAGAAATATAATTTATGTGACCTTTTTTCATGACAAATAAAAGCATATTAAATAGGTTTCTGTCTTCTTCTTTGGTAAATTACTGTCCCGGTTTTCAGTTTTAAAAATCTGCTACATTACCTTAAAAAAAAAGACAAAAATAATCTTGTTGGAATTATCAACAATTTTTGTTTTTGTTTTTTTTTTGGGGGGAGGTTGTTTTTGATCATCTTTCAGTCAGCAGACGTGACACAAGAATAACAGCTGCTAATCTGCTCACATCTGGACAAACAAGCGTCTTTTTTACTCTGTGAGGAAAAAGACAGGAAGGAATAGTCTCAGAATCGACCTGTTGATCCCTTAACTCGCCACACTTTATGTGTGTAAAAACACACACAGACACACACACTGAATTGTTTAAATTAGTGGGCCATGAGGTCTGAACAGGAGCCATTGTGGACAGTGTGAGTGTGCAGCCTCTGACACCACTCCAGTCTAAACGCAGACGTCAGCCCTCAGGCCTGCGTGACGTCAGCACGTGTCCAACCAGACACATGAGCCTGAGCCTCAGCATTAGCAATAGCATGAGCTGGTTTTATACACACAGGACTCAACGAGCTCAGAATAAACAAGGGTCAATAACACAGCCCCTTAAAAAGCAGAGGCTGAGATGAGCTTTGATCAGGACTTTCAAAGTAAAAGCATCACTGTCAACTTTAAAAGTATAATTACACATCTTCTCCTGAATTACTCGGTGGAATTCCTGGTCGCCGCCGTAACTTAAGGCCAGGATTCAAATAGAAAAGCTGAAAAGAAGCTACTGCTTTGAAATCAAAAAAGCAAGTACAGACGTCTGAGTTATTGTAATAAAATGTTTAGTTTTCTTTGTTCAGTGCAGATTATTTGAATTTGAATTTCCTTCCAGCAGTCTTCAGAAAAACTAAATCAGAACAAACAACACTCAATTGTCTAACTCTTCAGCCGAAAGGGTGTGGGTTGAATACCCATCACAACAACCAAAAAACAAGGCTCTCTAGATAATGTCACACACAAAAAAAATGTAAACTAATATTTCTATTTTTACAATAAACACACAATATATATTATGCACAAGTTTTATATGTACAGTTTATGCATGCACATCAAACGTATATGCAACACACACATATACTACACATATACATACATACACATGACATGTACACAATATTAATATACTATTTCATATCTATGACACAAATTTCATCAATTAAATTTAGTGTGGCAATATATAAATTAATAATATTCTGTATCACAATATACGTATACCTTGTTTAACTATTATTATATTCTTTACCATTATATACATATTAAATATTATTGTTGTCCTAGGCAAAGTTGTTGCTTTACTTTTACTAATAATATATGTCTTAAAAAGCTTTTGAAACTTGGAATCCTCCAATTTGATTGGTGCAACATGACCCAACTTCACAGCAGGTGGACAGAGGCACGTCACCACATTGGAATAGAAGACGCATCATGTGAAATTCAGCCAATGACACCATGAAAACAATGTTGAACTTCAGCTTGTTGACCAGTACGAATAAAGAGGACTTAATGAGCTTAAAGTCAGAGAGCAGACGGGCCCAGTGCTGTGCTAAGCCTGTTTAAGTAGCTGTCTCTTTGTCTGTCTGTCTGTCTGTCTGTCTGTCTGTAGTCAGACCCTGAGGGTTTCACGTGCACACACTGACCCACTTCAGGGAGGGAGCAACAGACACAACCAAACCTCCAGCAGCCACATGCACCCCCCCCCCCCCCCCCCCCCCCCCCCCAATCTGCTGAGCCAACCGCCAAAATTGAATCACAACAGCTAAGATCTAACGCTTGGTTTTCCCTCATGAAGACGACGGAAATGTACTCATGCTTCCATGAAGATGCAGTTCCTGACAAATATCCAACATTTTATGAAATATAATTCACCATTGAATCTGTTCCATTCTTCAATTGTTTCCATTGTTTAGCATTTACTGATTCCAATCTGTGTGAATGTAGGGGCAACATCAAAGCATCTCTAGATGAAACGGAAAAAAAAAATGTAGCTTTATTTATTTATTTTTATTAATTAAAAAACATTTATTCGATCATTTGAAAAATGCAGACTTTGAACTGAAATTTAAAGGGATCCTCCTCTGTTTTTACAAGTTTGTTCTAAAAGCTTTGAAATGTTCTTATTAGTAGATCTATGTCAAACAAACATTATTATGCACCATATTAATTTTATTTGCCTTTTAAAAATTAGACTACAGTTTTAGAGCCTGTGTTCCTCGATCTTGAAATCAGTACGGGCTTAACATTTATTGTGTAAGAGTCGAGCTCAACCATTGACAGCTTAATATCATTCAAGCAGCAGAAAGTAGTAATTGTGATGTCACTGCTTAATCAGGGTTAAGAAGAATAAGAATTCAAATGTTTCTAAAAATACTGGGATTTATTGGTTCTTAGTGACTAAAAACCACATTGTGGAGAAGCTGAGCCAAGCACTTTGACGTTTGAGCAGGTCAACCAATCGTCACACATTCTTTACGCACGCTGAGACCTCGGAGTGCTTTAGGTGAGGTCACCACAGGTTTAAACAAGCTCGTAGGTGGTGAGCAAGAAATTAAGACCTTGGAAATTCAGGTTTAGATCCTCTCTTTGTCTGCTAAATCAAAAGCTTTTGGTAACAGGAAAAAAAATGAAGTCATTATCATCAGGGCTAAGAAAGCCAAAGCCTACCTGCTCAGCAACTGCAACTGCTCAGGGAAGAAGAAGAAGAAGAAGAAGAAGAAGAAGAAGAAGAAGAAGAAGAAATCACGCGATTGATGATGTCACATGGTCTTATTGCCTGTAAACATATCATTGTTTTCTTTTTCAAACAAAAGTTGTCATTTTGACAGAAAAAGCTGTTAAATGATCTAAAAAGCAGACTGAATGCTTCACTCCAATGGAAAACAATGGGATGTTAACAGGCAGTAGGGCCATGTGACATCATCAATCATGTGATTGGCAAAACACAGGCTCTATAACTGCAAAGAATGCCTACATATGCGAAAACAGCTGCAGGTTTCCAGCATTGATACATGAGAGTTATGCAGGCGTTTGTGTTACACTTGTAAGAATGACGCTGTGGTCGATCCTTTGTGTCACACATTCATTTTTATTCCTGCAGAAATAATGACAAAACATATCAGACCTAACGTCTGTGTTGCTCTGTGTTACTCGTACTGTCTGACGTCTCACTCTACTAGTGACTGACGTCCGCTATTGACACCTAATGCCCACAGCTCCACCTACTGGCCAGATACTGCCACTATGTAAAATGTAACCAGACCGAAGTAGCCCTGTCTGCAGTACACAGTTTGGGGCGGAGCTCAACGCTGCTCAACGTCGGCATGCTATTGGCTTTCAGTCCGCAGTTCAGGGCGGAGCTCAATGCGGCATGCTTTTGTGCTGAGTGATTCTTATACAGTTAAAAATAATCAGCCTCAAAATAAATAAATCGTGCCATATGAATAATTTCATATGTTACATAATTCTATAGTCATACAAAATTGATATGGGTTAGGGTTAGTGTTAGAGTAAGTCTGAACGCGATTGGTTTATTGAACGTTGAGCGCCGCCTCGAAAGTTGAGCACCGCCTCTCTCCATACCTGATAGAAAATAATGAAATCACATCGATAATAACATTACAGCAATTTTAACATGTTTTAAAGTCCTTCGCTGTTTTTATGAATTCAGATGAATCCAAATTTTAAATGGGGGCAAGATATTTTAATCGAGTCTTTTTAATCATGTCTTTGAAAATACTTTAATCATGTCTCTGAAAACACTCAGTGCCACATTTGTGCATCCTGCACATTGTTTCATCACGGAGGGAATATCTAATCCAGTTACAGGTTTGAACAGAGTGAGAGCATCCATCCCTTTCCAAAAAGCTTTCTTGTCAAACCTGAATCTCTTTAAGTTCTCAACTTAAAGCTCGCTGGCGTGGTTGCGTGCCAGTGATGTAGTGAGGCTGTTATGCAGGGGGCACTGTATCTTCCTACCATTAAATTGATACGTTGCCACGTGAAGGAAAACTGAAGGAAAATTAAAGTGATTGGCACACTTTAAGTATTGCGCCTATAATTGGTTGAATACTACAAGCCAATGTATATTTCTGAAATACTGTTACAAAGAAAGAAAGAAAAACAAATCAGACTTCTCAGACCAAACTTGGCAAATTGTATTTGTGGTCATACTGACTGAACGTGGTGTCCTGTCACTTGTTGGAGGGAAATTTGTGTTTCATTGGCGCAGAGGTTTTGGTGCGTTGCGGGTGGGTCATTGCGTTGTGGGCCTGCTGCAGCTGGGATTGGCTGGGATTGTTGTGCTGATTGTTGCCATCAGGTTTTTGGGCATTGCCCTGCTCGTGGCTCCAACCACATTAATTAAATTATTATACTTACAAGGGTGGGAACTTATAAGTTTACTTCCTCCCACTCCTTTTCGAGTTCATACAATATTATGTATATATGAAAGTATGTTAAAATGTTGTAAATCTGCACGTTAATGTGAAAAAAGTCGTGTATATGAAATATATATGAAAACTTGGAATAAACAGTCAATCAATCAATCAACAGTGAATCAATTGTCAAAAAAATGTGGACTTAAACATGACTCATTAAATTGTAGATGCGAGCAGACCTTCCAGCCTGTTAGTCAAATCTCATGATGAATCTGAAAGTATTTACTCTGGTGTGTGTGTGTGTGTTTGTGTGTGTGTGTGCGTGTGTGCGTGTGTGCGTGCGTTGCTTAATAAAGCAGAAATCTTTTTAAAGTACATTTTTAAAAAGCCAATGAAGGACATTCGGTATTAGAACAGGAACCATTGAGTTGTAGCTCAGTGTGTGATGGATGGCTGTTGTCTATTCCACTATGTTACCACAAAATACTAACGGAGTGGAAAGGCCTTCATCATTTAAAAAATAGGGCAATCCTTCCCACACTGACCTGACCTGATACACTGAAAATAATAACCCTGACTACAGTAAAAATAAATACACAATAACAACAGGTCGGGCTTAACATTTATTGTGTAAGAGTCGAGCTCAACCATTGACAGCTTAATATCATTCAAGCAGCAGAAAGTAGTAATTGTGATGTCACTGCTTAATCAGGGTTAAGAAGAATAAGAATTCAAATGTTTCTAAAAATACTGGGATTTATTGGTTCTTAGTGACTAAAAACCACATTCTGGAGAAGCTGAGCCAAGCACTTTGACGCTTGAGCGGGTCAACCAATCGTCACACATTCTTTACGCACGCTGAGACCTCGGAGTGCTTTAGGTGAGGTCACAAAGGGAAGTTTATGAGTTTAAAAGGAAAACACATTGTGTTCTAATCAGGATTACAGTAGATCCAAACAAACTTTAATGATCCGCTGCATCGTGATAAAAGCTGAAAAACACTGATCTCTTGTTTAGAAAAGTTTCATCTGAAGGATATTCGGCAAATTGACACTATCGGTGAGTCAGAAAACAGCTGGTATTGTAGAAGGATCTCAAACACCACAGGTTTAAACAAGCTCGTAGGTGGTGAGCAAGAAATTAAGACCTTGGAAATTCAGGTTTAGTTCCTCTCTTTGTCTGCTAAATCAAAAGCTTTTGGTAACAGGAAAAAAAATGAAGTCATTATCATCAGGGCTAAGAAAGCCAAAGCCTACCTGCTCAGCAACTGCTCAGGGAAGAAGAAGAAGAAGAAGAAGAAGAAGAAATAATCACGCAATTGATGATGTCACACGGTTTACTGCCTGTAAACATCTCATTGTTTTCTTTTTCAAACAAAAGCTGTCATTTTGACAGAAAAAGCTGTTAAATGATCTAAAAAGCAGACTGAATGCTTCACTCCAATGGAAAACAATGCCATGTTAACAGGCAGAAGAAACGCCTTTGAAGCAGGTCGACATCAAGCGATGGAGTGCCACAGCCTTCATTTATGGTGCTGAGAGTTTATCAGACAAAGCAAGCAATGACCAAAACAATAGGCATTCTTCTACATCTCCCAAAGAGGGTCAGACTGTCAAAAGAACAACTACCCAACCCGCCCCCCACCCCACATGCTGGGCCACATAAAAGCATGTCAAGCCAGCACGGTGGATGTTGTGCACAAGCTGTAACTAAGCGCAACACGGAGAATCCACAACAACAGAACAACAGAAGTGCCAGCATTTGAGATGCAATCAAGCTGAGTCAATAGTTTATTTAATGTCTTTGAAGTGAAGATTGTCTCCTCCACTCTGACTCTGAGCTCTCTCACACGGAACAATCTTCAGACAACCATCCTCTAGAGCAACGACACCAGTTTAAAGGATGGAGGTTAGGGTTTAATTCTACTCACAACCACCTACTGTATGTTAAAAAATTAATGCTTCACATCGAACGTGACTTCAGTGACGATAGTTGCCCGTGATGAGTCGGATGAACATAGTCGCTTCATCGTTTCATCTACCCCAGGGACGTGACGACCGAGGGAGTGACGTAGGGAGAAACTCATTGCCTCGTGCAAGTCGCGTTGCTTGAAGAGAGGTCTGTGTCATTTACATTGATTTTGAATTGATCTACACTGTAGTCACCAGAGTCAGAGTCTAGGCTGCTTTCACAATGGTCCTGGACTCGGTCTGAATGGGTGGAGGACAGCTGATAATTTGATTTCCCTGGTTTCTCTTGGTTTACATTCAGAGAACAACTTCTGATCCACTCCAAACAGCCTCTGGTGCAGTTACATGAGCTAACCAGTTGAGGACATCGTTACTGGAGTAGAGACTTTTCTAGGCAGAGAAACAGAAGCTCTGGCTTTGACCTATGGGTCAAAGTCAGAGCTTCAGACTGCTCAGAAACGTCTTCTTTCTCTGTTCGTTCTTTCACATTCAACAATGAAGCAGCAACAAGTTGACACCGGTTCGCCTGATTACCCACAATGCTGCGCGCTCTACGTCATCTCCCACATTTCCTGTTTATAGTCCGCTCCAAGGACGGTTGTGTTCACAGTGAACCTAATCACTTTGACTGATAGTCTTTGATTGGAAATGCTCTGAGACAGACAGAAACAATCGCTCTAGAATTCTCCTGTTTGATCCACTCAAGATTTGTTTGCATGTTCACACCGACCAAACGAGGATGGGCAAACATATCCTAGAGCAATTTAAACACTCTAGGATGTGGTTTGGTGTGAATGAACCCTAAAGGTACCATCAGTGCAACAACCTACACCTTTCCAACCTGTAGTGAAGTCTGTGGTTCCAGGATTGAGCTTCAGAAAACCAAACACACAAAGACAAAATGGACAACATCATTAGATTTGATGGACAACTGAAGAAGTGAATAGAATAGATGAGGGAGCTAACAGAGAGGAATTAAGGTTCATCCACGAATGAAATAAATGGCCCTTGATCCTTGAGTTTTAAGTGCTGAGTCTAATATTGAGTGTCTGATTTTAACGGCAGGCTTAATGCATCCCTGCGGTGTCAAATAACGTATTGTGATTTAATTCAGTCTGCTTGCTAAAATAGATTAGCTCATTTTTAACAATAGCAAAGTGCAACGAGTGCAGTGAGGAAACCTAGCCAGTAGTGAACCCTCAGTGAGTTCAACACAGAAAACCTTTAAAACAGTGAAGATGTGACTGGGAAAGATAAGATTGGATGCTAGGCAACCAACTGAAAAGCTCAGTGGTTCAACAGGGAGACTCTGGAAATGTTTTAATAAGCTGGAAACAATTTCCAATGTGGTTGATGGTTTTGACAAAGGCTTGCATTGTAACGTTTTTTTTTTTCTTTACTGATTCACTTTTTACTGCCAAGAGGCAGAAACTGGGCGACAGTGAACAGTCAGAAACTTTACTCCATCTCCCTCACATGAAAACACAGACTTACTTAGAGCATGGTAGCCCTACTCTAGGCTAGTGTGAGTCTGGATATTTACATGAAGACGTTAGTAAAACCACTAAAGATTCCTGGAATGGGTGTGTCAGCCAGAGCATTGAAACTCTATCACAGACGCACTCTTTGAGCACAATGTGTGTGTGTGTGTGTGTGTGTGTGTGTGTGTGTGTGTGTGTGTGTGTGTGTGTGTGTGTGTGTGTGTGTGTGTGTGTGTCACCCTTGCACATGAGCAAGATGCCAAAAAAACATGCAAAGTCTCACAAGTGTTCAAAGAAAGCTAAATATAAAATAGATTGTAAGCCTGTTCTCATGGTAAGTGGTACCATGTGGTCTGGTCATAGATGTGGGTCTGAGGGGATGATCTTAATCAGGTGTCGGTGCGTTGATTGTGGCGTTACTACGAGGTGGAAATTCACAAACAGCCGCGAACAAAACCCTTTCTTCAGCTCTCTTAAATTCTCCTCCTCCCCCTTTTCTCCTCCAGTAGTCGACCCGCTGTGGAAGAACACGACCCGCCCAACTCATGCTCAGTCTATAAATCAACATCTACTTCCTCTTTGTTGCACTTAAAACGAGGCTGCGGCACTGCTTTGAGTCTGAACACATGGTTTTCTGACAGAGTGAAGGTGTACGACACTCAGGAGGAAAACAAAGTCAGTGTCTTTAATATTTACACACAAGCTAACATTAAATCACAAGAACAATGAGCTATCGAAGCATAGATATTTTATTTTTCTTATTGAACATTTAGAGAGTCAGAGTTGACATGTCTTTGTGGACCTGAGGCAGTAGCTGTGCTTCCATTACCCTTACAATGCACAAAATCTAAATATCTCAATAAAAGCTGGTAATGGAAACACCTGAATTTAGAATAAAACACTCAATTATCACTAAAAAGTTTTCATTCTTTCAGAAGGACATTTTACAGACGTTTACATATTGAAATGTATGGTGAAAGCTCAATGGAAACACTTTTAACACAATTACACGTTACTGGACATGACGTACCAGGTCACATGACCACTTCTCTCTGAAAAAACATGGTGTGGTACGTGTGGATAAAAGAGTAGACCCAGACATTTCTTAGCATTAGACTTAAAAATTATTAGAGCCACATTAGACGTGAAACAACAAAGGAATGCAGAGTGTTAAAAGGAGGTTTGTAGCGTCCATCTTCCTGCAGAGAAGTCTAACGGGATAAGATTTCACCAGAGTTATCAGACTCACAATTCAATATAAGCAGCTTCAAACAGACATTAGACTTTGTCGACATTTAGAAATATGGCTTTTATTTTGAGACAAACTGTAATGGATATAATGTAATGGTATACTTTATGTTTGCTTTTTGCATTTGTTTATATTCAAAAATAAAGCTCATATTCCGAAACCGTTGTTTTCACGTCTGTTTCTAACACTGTAAACACATGGGTAGGAAGGAAAGTATTAATCCAGAAATAAAATGCACTTAAAAAATGCTTAAAAATACATAAAGAATCAGAATTAATATGTTATAAAACATTTACTGTGACCGGAAGATAAACAAGGACGCTCCTACAGAAAATTGCAAAGAAATATGTTCCCTCGATGCAGAACAATATTAACAGTGGCTTTTAAATACGTACAATTTATTTTCTATTTTTTTAATAAATAATCTGAACAAATTTGTCAAGATTTGATGTTTTTGCATGTTGTGCTTTAAGTTGCAGACTCCTTGTTTTTGTCTGTCAAATATATTTAAAAGAAAACTACATTGTGACTGTGAGATACTTCATGAGAGACATTTTTATAGTGTTTTGGTCTTGTCAAGGTCTCTGTGTTCTGTCTCAGTGGTGCTATGGGACAATAAGATGTTCCTCAGCCTAAAAGGTGAGGTTTAAAGAAGGACAGTGAGAGCCTCTGTAGTCCTGATTACAGCCAATCAGCTGCTATACTATTTATCACGAAGCTCCATTTCATTCGACCACCATCAGCCTCAATAAAAGTAAAATTTCAAAAGCATTTCTGCTGTCTTTTAATAAGGGCTTTGCTATTAACAGGAGTTCCTCTAGAGCCACAAAATGTTCGTAAAACAAGCTTAAACACAGCATATTAAATTTCCTACATGCCCGTCATGCCACTGATTCCAACTCCTCTAATCTAAGTAGTCAATATGATCAATCCACACGTAAAAGATGAAGGAAAATCTAGAAGGAAATCATGTTTGAGGGTTCACACATTGAACATCCTAAAAATCAGACACATACAGACTTTGTTTTAGTTTGAAATCCCTCCTGATCCCAGGATGTGCACTCGTTGAACCCATTCCTCTCTTCTCTGTGCTTCAAGGTGAGTTCAGGATTCTTGGTGCTTACGCTGCACTTGTGCAGCTACAGAGAGTGATCAAATGAAGTCTGTCCACCCTCAGCACTCTTCATTCCCATGCCCAAACAAAGTCATCCTCTCTCTCTGAGACGCCAGCTTTGGCCTTGTGAAGGTTACCGGTTTATCGCTGGGTAAACAATGCTAAACAAGATCAAAAATACAGACAAAGACAATGAGTGCCAGATAAAAGTTAATTAATAGTTGAAATAAACTATGTGAGAAAAAAAATTACAGTTGGATGTGAGCTTTGAAAGTCAACAAAACTCTTAAAGATGTTTTGGAAAGCTGTCATGATTGGAGCTAGCAGGGCTTAGTCTACATTTTCCTGAGTTGCTCTCATCTGGAATGGCTACCTGTGCATGTTAGTGAGTCTTTTTGGAGCAATACCTGCGCGATATCCTCCAGATTCAGGCAAAAGGCGTTACAATATGCTGTGGATGGATATATTCAACGAAGGGGACATAACAACTATCAAATCGATTCACCAAATATCTCTTTTAAACATTGACGCCCAAACTGCCCTGTTCTTTTTGCTACTCGTGTCAGCAAGTTTTGCCATCATGTCCGGAGATTCTGTTCGGGTGTTTACACCTGAGATCAGCTGTAAGCACTCCATGTTAATGCTACGCCAGCCGTGCGTGAGATGTCCTGAAAATGTGTTGCAATGAGGAATAACCCAGAATTAAACTGCATTAAAAGGCTGTTACTATTTTCCTCCAAACAATAAAAAAAATAAACAGAAAAAGACCAGAATACATGTGAGTAAAGTTCATGGGGTTTCTTTGAACAGGACCATCTTGTCATGACCACACACACGCACACACGCACACGCACACACACACACACACACACACACACAGCGAGGGATGGAAAACAAGGCTGTGCGATAATACCATATATTATAGTGAGAGGAAGGTGGAATGCAACAACACAGCCTGTGACTAGCAGCAACATGCCTGCTGCTAACAACATATAGAACACACTGAGGATTAGAGGTAGGATCACAGCTCAATAAGCTCATCACTCTTACAGGTAACCATTGGCTTCACAAAGCAAACACTAAACATAAGAGTTAAACATTGGCTGTAATCACTAATACAATCTAAAGCTTGCTGTTGGTTAATGCTCGTCGTATTAATCAGACAGTAGCAGCAGGAAGTGATTTGTGATTCATGCACATGTGCAAACATGCCTGGTCCCTGTTACTGATGCACTAATGTAGGGGTTGGTGATGGTGGGCAGGAGGGACGAGCCTAGACTGGGACTTAAAACACAAGTTCGGTGCTTATCAACCACTGAGCTCTCGTCATCAGACACTAGAGCAGGGGTGTCTAAACTAGGGCCCACGGGCCAACTGCGGCCCGCAGTTCATTTTTAATTAGCCCGTGGCAAGTTCCAATAATATACTGGACTATGGCCCAAATGTGAAACTTGGCTGCACTGGCAGCGAACCACCCAGACGTATTTTGACAGTCTATGTTAGAAAAAAATGGGCAAAAGGAATAGTGTACAGCGTGCTCATAGTGTCTGAAATATGTGTGCAGTCAAACCTTGGAAGAGAGGACCCAGTAACAGTGGACACACTGTACACGGTGGACAAATTGTTGTGCAAAAAAAAACAAGGAATGTGTGCTCTTGTACTTTATCCTTATTTAATTAACAGTCTTTTACTTAATTATGTACATTTTCTTTTTGTTTTCTTTATTTTCTTTGTGTAGTGTTTCTTTTCATTTGTAATGTTTGTTGAGCCTCTATAGGAAAGTAATTTCTCCCTGGGATCATTAAAGTATTTCTGATTCTGATTTATCACCAGCAATAAACAAAACACCTCTAAATGATGGAAACGGCTTCAGGTGTAAATCCAAACTCATAAACTCCTTCATCTGATGATAAACTCACTCAGATTAAGCTCATAAATTAACAGTTTGTTCACTGAAAACGATGCAAAGTCCAATAACAAAGTTTTCAGCTTTAGCAGCTTTTATTAGCATGTAAACAGCTTCACCCTGACTGTATTCAGAGGTGGAAAGAGTACAGAAAAAATCTACTTAAGTAAAAGTACTGTTACTTTGATTACATTTTACTAAAAGTAAAAGTAAATTTACTGGTGTAAAAATCTACTCGAGTAAAAGTAAAAAGTAGCTCACTTAAGATGTTACTTTTTTTTTTTTTGGTGGGGGGAGTGTCTCTCTCATGAAATAAAAAAATAAAAAGACATGTATACAGATTAAACTACGTTCTTTTTTATTATTATAATTTAATAGAGAACACCATTTGAAAGTAACGTGCATGAGAACAAGACATGGCGTGGCGAACCTGGATAAATTAAATTAAATAAATGTCAATAATGTCAATTCAAAGTGTAAGTGCTTGTGTCAATACATCGAATATGTCAGAGCATCCAATAAATCACCTCTGAAAGCAAGAAATACATACAGTATGTTATATAAACTTTATAAAATATTCTAGGTGGAATGAGCCGAAAAAGAAAAAAATTATACTGACGCCCCAGGGTGACGTAACGCGTGCTCACAAATACAATTTTATATTAATAATAATGATAGTAATTTAAAAATCACATGATCATTGCGCAAAACTGCTGATCAATTGGCTACAACACCTGTAGCTATGTTATAAAAAGAAACGTGCACACAATGCGTAAAGACGCACAGTGGCTTATCTGGCACTGCTGGAGGACGAGGTCGGCGCCAGGCAGTATTAAATGGGGGGGAATTAAGAAAAGTTTGGAGGGGCACAACAACGCTCTGCTCTGAGTCGCACACAACCCCGCACCCACCAAAATCTGCGCACTTCTGAGCGGGTGGGTCCACAACCTCCTCAGCAGTAACGGCTATAATGTAAACATCTTAACGACAACAAGGGCCTGACAGTCAAGGATTCATGAGGTTTGTTTGTCACTGATACATACTGTATACTACTACTACTGAATAGTACTTTATGACATGTAGTGAAATAGCACAGTGCACAGTATGGAGCAGGGGTGAAAGAAAAAAGGTAAATAATAGTAAATGAACATTTAACGACAACCTATAAACACAGCCACAAAAACAATGTTAGCTCGCTAACATACCTCTATCTGATCAAGTGGTTGCTATAGACACGGGCATCAGCAGACTCTGTTCTGTTTTACATTTCTCACCTTTGTGAACGACAATCTTTGGTACTCTATAAAATCTCTTTTCTTTTCTCGGTTAGAACGATTGGAGCAGCCGTAAACTCCACAAAACATGGGCCTTTTGATGATTTCAGACGGCAGATTCTCAGGCTTCCTGCTCTCCATCAGAATTTAGTGCTCTCGCTTTGTCGCGATGCAGCAATGTGAGTGATGTCACGTGAATCAACTGAGCAGGTCATAGACATAAACACATTCTATTGGCTGATCTTAGCAACAGCTCTAGGGTATGTTCAATAGCACAAATGTAGCAGACTCCACGTACGAGATTTATTTTACTCTGTAACGGAATCTATTTCAAATGTAGTGAAGTACAGTTACTTGAAACAAAATTTACTTCAGTAAAACTAAAGTTACACAAAAAAGTGACTCAATCACAGTAACGAGAGTAAATGTAATTCGTTACTTTCCACCCCTGACTGTAATAAACCAGATTATACTTCCACAGAGCAACAATTTAAAGATTTAGTGTTTCCACACTGAGCTAGCTGGAAGTCAGCACGGTGTCATCACGCCAACGTCCTCACAGGGTAACATGATAACATCGTCCTGAAGCCTTAACATAGCTCATCTGAATGTTGAATGAGTCCAAAGCGGATTCAAGGAGGATGGATGAGGAAAGCAGGAGGTCCAGGTGATGAGGAGAAGCTCCACAGAGCAGCTCCATATTTATATTTATCTGACACAGTAACGAGCTGCTGTCGAACATCTGGATTCTTCTCCACTGTAGCAACATGTCATCACTTTGATTATTATCTGACCTGTACCACACATTACGACTCCTTCAGTGAAGAATAAAAGCAGTGATTGATGCGTGATGGGCGAGCCCAGAGAGCAGCAGCGTCTGCTGGGCTTTGTGCTGACAACTGCCCCCAGAACCCTGGAGATCCAAGACTAACAATACTTGAAGGTTACTGGTTTATCACTGGGTCAACAATGCAGAACGAGCTAAACGAGATCAAAAATACTCTTTGATGTCTCGGACAAAGACAATGAGTGCCAGATAAAAGTTTACATTAATAGTTGAAATAAACTATGTGAGAAAAAAAAATTACAGTTGGATGTGAGCTTTGAAAGTCAACAAAACTCTTAAAGATGTTTTGGAAAGCTGTCATGATTGGAGCTAGCAGGGCTTAGTCTACATTTTCCTGAGTTGCTCTCATCTGGAATGGCTACCTGTGCATGTTAGTGAGTCTTTTTGGAGCAATTCCTGCGCGATATCCTCCAGATTCAGGCAATAGGGGTTACAATATGCTGTGGATGGATATATTCAACGAAGGGGACATAACAACTATCAAATCGATTCACTGAATGGGCGCAGCAGCAGCTCAAGCTCACAACTGACCTTTTTTATTTCTTTTTACCTTGTTTACCTATATATTTCTATTCTTAGTGTTCCTGTAACTCTTTAAAACATTGACGCCCAAACTACCCTGTTCTGACACCAGACAAGTTCAAGGTCATTAAAAAAACAGAAACCTAGTGACAACTGAAAGGTTTTTTGTCAAAAAATCCTCAGAGTCAGCCAATCCACGGTTTTAGCACCAAATTTGTAAGGTTTTCCTTTACCTTCTTCCTGGATCTTTTAATTGAACAGCTCCAAGAACAGATGACAAGTTGTGATGCACCGAAATTCTGGCCACCAAAGATTTTTGGCCAAGTGTATTTTCGGTCGTTTAGGCCAAAACACTTTTCTCACTGTAAAAAGCTGACCGAAACAGGATGACGTGTGTCAATTAGACACTGTAGTTACGTGTAACGCTCCATCAACACCACGAACTGGGTGGCACCTTGACACGTCGCTGCGCCTCAGCAGTAGAATCTGGTTTCAGTCTGTCATTCACGTTTCACAGAGATCCTTATTACTACAGTATGACATTAGATCATTACTTGGATGGGATTAAAGCAGCACGCACAAAAATGATTCACGCCACAATCAAATGTCAGTGCTAAATAAACATTTTCTTATTCTTAATGGATTTATTCTTTGTATAAATTAATATTAATGCTTCAATTACAATGTTTTAATTTTAGTAATTAGTACACATTTATACCCATAAATGCCATGGGACTAATCATTTGCATAATAAATTATTCCAGTGTTTTGGTTTTTGGCCAAGAATTTTCCATTTGGTGCATCAATAATTACAAGAGTAGTACTATTTCTCAGTGTAATTTATTCTTATTAGTCACAAGTAACATTTTAGTAGACAAGCCCACACGCAGGTGGCCTGAGGAAGGAGTGTATTTCTCTGTCTATCTGTGTACCTCCATGGCTGGGCCCTCCTTGCACCGTAGACTCGGCAGGCTGCTACAGACATGATTAAGCCACATATCACAGGGCAGACCAACTCTGCTCTGTGACTTTGAGGTCATGTGAAAACAGTGCACGACTTGTGTGAGTTTCAGGGCCTACAAGACATACATTGAAAAATACAGAAATAAAATAAATATCCTTCAAAACGTACTGGTCCGACTGGTTTTCATTCCTCTATGTTGCCTAAGGTCACAATTAAAATGAATAAAAACTATGTTTGTAAATGTTTGATCACAAACAGGAAGGAAGAGTTTTTGTGTGTTGATGTTTTTTAGGAAATATTTAGGCTGCAGACAAGTGCGTGCTGACCGCGTCATGACAACATCCTGTTTGGACCAGGTTGTTTGTACTAACCTTAGTTTGGTCCGAAACCTTTTTCACTCATGGCCTTGGGAACTTCAGTTCAATTTTGGCAGGTTATATTTGAATATTTAATAAAAAAAATTACAAAAACCGCATCGTTATAGAAGTACAATGGTGTTTTTTTTCTTTCAGTTTTTACATATTCTCCCCAAGTAAATCAAAGTTCCCTATTTCTTAAACTTTAAGTGTAACTAAACCCTGAAGTTTATGCTGACCTGCCACTAAGACGAGAAATTAAGAAACGGCCTTGACTATGGACGGGGCTCCTGGAGGAGTAAAGCCATGCTCAGTCTTTACTATAAAATAAGAACAATCTATGCTATGCTAACTAGCTACTTGCTTTTTTATAATGGAGGATTCTGAAAAGAGTGGTTCGGTCTCGGATCAGTCGGACTATGTACAGTCACTCTCTCTACAGGACCGAGACAGTTATTCTACTAGCGGTAGAATAACTGCGGAGTAATAAGGTGCGGAGTGGCTACAAAAATTGTAGTGGCTGGACATCAACATGTACCTAATCGAGACACAATATGTGTACAGCAAAGAAAAACTCAAAGCGTATAAATCGCTTGATGCCTACAACTATGTTATTAATGGTCATGTTCAAACAATACTCTACAACAACTTCCATCCGGATCTTTGTGTGCGACTGTCCCAAGTTTAGCCTAGCCAACGCCAAGGCAAGAAGAGTGCTCTGTACAACACCTGGGCCATCGTAAATCAGGAAAATCAATTCTAACAGAAAACTGTACTTGCATGGCTGGGTAAGTTTAACGTAACAAATGTTTTTTTCTAGGTTAGTTGTACTGTAGTAACACTAGCTGTAACAAGTGTAGTAACACTAGCTGTAACAAGTGTAGTAACACTAGCTGTAACAAGTGTAGTAACACTAGCTGTAACAAGTGTAGTAACACTAGCTGTAACAAGTGCTGTAACTCTAGCTGTAACAAGTGCAGTAACACTAGCTGTAACAAGTGCTGTAACAAGTGTAGTAACACTAGCTGTAACAAGTGTAGCAACACTAGCTGTAACAAGTGTAGCAACACTAGCTGTAACAAGTGTAGCAACACTAGCTGTAACAAGTGTAGCAACACTAGCTGTAACAAGTGTAGCAACACTAGCTGTAACAAGTGTAGCAACACTAGCTGTAACAAGTGTAGCAACACTAGCTGTAACAAGTGCAGTAACACTAGCTGTAACAAGTGCAGTAACACTAGCTGTAACAAGTGCCGTAACACTAGCTGTAACAAGTGCAGTAACACTAGCTGTAACAAGTGTAGCAACACTAGCTGTAACAAGTGTAGCAACACTAGCTGTAACAAGTGTAGCAACACTAGCTGTAACAAGTGTAGCAACACTAGCTGTAACAAGTGTAGTAACACTAGCTGTAACAAGTGTAGCAACACTAGCTGTAACAAGTGTAGCAACACTAGCTGTAACAAGTGCAGTAACACTAGCTGTAACAAGTGTAGTAACACTAGCTGTAACAAATGCCGTAACACTAGCTGTAACAAGTGCAGTAACACTAGCTGTAACAAGTGTAGTAACACTAGCTGTAACAAGTGTAGCAACACTATCTGTAACAAGTGTAGCAACACTAGCTGTAACAAGTGTAGTAACACTAGCTGTAACAAGTGTAGTAACACTAGCTGTAACAAGTGTAGTAACACTAGCTGTAACAAGTGTAGTAACACTAGCTGTAACAAGTGTAGCAACACTAGCTGTAACAAGTGTAGCAACACTAGCTGTAACAAGTGTAGTAACACTAGCTGTAACAAGTGTAGCAACACTAGCTGTAACAAGTGTAGCAACACTAGCTGTAACAAGTGTAGCAACACTAGCTGTAACAAGTGTAGCAACACTAGCTGTAACAAGTGTAGCAACACTAGCTGTAACAAGTGCTGCAACACTAGCTGTAACAAGTGCTGTAACACTAGCTGTAACAAGTGCAGTAACACTAGCTGTAACAAGTGTAGCAACACTAGCTGTAACAAGTGTAGCAACATTAGCTGTAACAAGTGTAGCAACACTAGCTGTAACAAGTGTAGCAACACTAGCTGTAACAAGTGTAGCAACACTAGCTGTAACAAGTGCTGCAACACTAGCTGTAACAAGTGCTGTAACACTAGCTGTAACAAGTGCTGTAACACTAGCTGTAACAAGTGCAGTAACACTAGCTGTAACAAGTGTAGCAACACTAGCTGTAACAAGTGCAGTAACACTAGCTGTAACAAGTGTAGCAACACTAGCTGTAACAAGTGTAGCAACACTAGCTGTAACAAGTGTAGCAACACTAGCTGTAACAAGTGTAGCAACACTAGCTGTAACAAGTGTAGCAACACTAGCTGTAACAAGTGTAGCAACACTAGCTGTAACAAGTGTAGCAACACTAGCTGTAACAAGTGTAGCAACACTAGCTGTAACAAGTGTAGCAACACTAGCTGTAACAAGTGTAGCAACACTAGCTGTAACAAGTGTAGCAACACTAGCTGTAACAAGTGTAGCAACACTAGCTGTAACAAGTGTAGTAACACTAGCTGTAACAAGTGTAGTAACACTAGCTGTAACAAGTGTAGTAACACTAGCTGTAACAAGTGTAGTAACACTAGCTGTAACAAGTGTAGCAACACTAGATGTAACAAGTGTAGCAACACTAGCTGTAACAAGTGTAGCAACACTAGCTGTAACAAGTGTAGCAACACTAGCTGTAACAAGT
Source organism: Gouania willdenowi (assembly GCF_900634775.1). Taxonomy (NCBI): domain Eukaryota; kingdom Metazoa; phylum Chordata; class Actinopteri; order Blenniiformes; family Gobiesocidae; genus Gouania; species Gouania willdenowi. The sequence goes on from NC_041049.1 coordinate 39,597,341, forward strand.
GTAGCAACACTAGCTGTAACAAGTGTAGCAACACTAGCTGTAACAAGTGTAGTAACACTAGCTGTAACAAGTGTAGTAACACTAGCTGTAACAAGTGTAGTAACACTAGCTGTATGTAACGATCAGTCTGTTGTTCGTTGATATGACATTGTGTTGTTTTTAGGGAATGCGTAAAATATTTGACATTTGACATGAGAGCAGGACAGATCCTCATCAGCAATGTTTTGTTTTGGTTACCTGGTTAGCATTTACACGCTAGCTAATGCGTTGATAAAGACAAGACATGTTTCTGTCTTTTTCTTCCATAGTTCTGAGCCAGCTGTGTTCCAGTGTGGTTTAGTTACTCTTTAAGCTTCTCAATAATATCACAGTCAAACATTCTGTCTGAATATTGTTATAAAAACATTGGTGGATATTTCCTGCCAACTGATCGTGTTTTTCTTTGTACATTGTTTGTTCTGTTTGATAGTTTACCAAATCCTTAAGTTTTAATATTTGTGACTGTAAGAAAATTAGGTTTGCGTACTCCTGATATCCATCCTTATGTGAACAATACAAATGAAGAATGAATAATAGCTGTAATGCATTACAGAATGCAGAGTAATTTATGGTCAAGACTAGGGTTGTCAAAAGTATCGATATTAAAAAAAAGTATTGATGCTAAAACGTTGTATCCGGATACAATGTACAAGATGTCACAACCCATTTCACCACAATTTCCATCATTTTTGGTGAAATGGGATTTTAAAACCACAGAAATTGGTTAAAAATTGCAAAATCGAGTGGGCAAAAATGGACAGAAAAAGTGGTAAAAAGGATTCAAAGTGTCAATAATGGCTTAAAAGTGGCAGAAAAGCATAACAATAATGAGTCAACATATGTGACATAATGTGGGAAAAGTGGTGGGTGGGTTTATAAGTGATAGAATTGATGGAGAAGTGATAGAAATTGGAGTAATGTAGCAAAAATGCTCTTAAAGGAGCAAAAATATGACAAGTTTGGTGTAGTTGCCAAAAAAGGGTAAAAATAAGCAAAAATGGGCTCAAATTGTTCAAAACAATATTTTTAGTTTCTTGAAGGCATCTGGCGACCCCCCCCCCCCCCCAGTGTTTCACAACCCCAAATGTGGCCATGAAACACCTGGTTTATTTATTGATTCCTGAGTGTTTTTTGCATTTTTCGTATTAATATTTATTAAATATCGATAAGTGGAACATTTTAGTAGCATGACTGATAACCCTAGTCAAGATACTATCGTTGTTAAATAATAATACAATCCTTCCTGTAAACTTAGGACGGATGTACTGGATGTGTGATTTCCAGCTGCGTTTGACGTCTACAGTAAAGAAGTTTATCAGTTTTCAAAGAATTAGAGACATGTCTCTATTCTTCCAAAGGAGGATGCTGCTCTGTGGCTCACTCGCTCAAGTAGATTTGATTTTGCTACGCTGTGGAATTAACCCGTGCACTCAGAGCTTTACCCGCAGGCACAGCACGAGGAGTTAGTGCCAGTGAGTACTCAGTGAGTAAAAGATGGCGTCTGTCACCTCTCTGAGCGCGTCACTAAGAGGCGGTCATAGCGTTTAGTGATTTAAAGCAGCACCAGAGGAACCTACCGCAGAGCCAGGATGTTCTACTATTCACTCAGACTGTTATGAATGAGTGAGTGAGTGCTGAGAGTAAAGAATGAGTCACAGTTTCCAGCCAGAAGGCAGCAGACAGCAGGCGCTCCATCAACAGTGAGTGGGTGGGGCCAACAGGCATCAGGCGACTCATCAACAGTCAAATAAAAAAAACAGGGTTAGTGACACATGGAGCTTGATTACTAATGAACTTACTAACTATTTAACTAACTAACTAACTAACTAACCAACAACAACAAGCAGCAGGGGAAATGTGTGTGAATGTATGTCCAAGGTCCAAACCAATTACAATTACGTCTTCAATTATTCATGTTCAATTCCAACTCAATTATGATTACGGTGACCAGCATTTTTTCCAATTACAGTTAAAATTACAATTATTATTTTCCCCCTAAAAGTAATTTACAATTATGCTGTCTATTACTAAAGACCAATTACAGTGAATTACTATTACTGAGCCTTTAATAAATAAGACCATAAAACATAACCTTCCACTTGCGTTAGCATTCTGTTAGCATATCTTATGATAACGAGTCAGTTTGACCCATGTCTTAAATCACTAAAAAATATTATCCATCATCCAATGTGTTTTTCATCTCTTGATTGTCTTGTTAGGCTTCCTAATCAATGACAATATTGGTATTAATATTTTTGGTTTGGGCTTCTGAGCCTTTTTCCTGTCACTATACCTGAAGATTTATCATTTTTAAATGGTAAAATGATCCTCAAGAGAAGTGACAGGTAGTGAGAAAAGTTGATACAAAACTTTTTTTTAATAATTATGAACTATTTATGTGTAAGAAATAGAACTGTAACATGGCTCCACGCGTTTGCGTTTAAAATTGTAAATGACAGTTTTTATATAATTTACATGCCAACTTCAATTTAAAAGTCAATTATATTAAATGATTAAAACAGCAACAGATTTTTCCAATTACAATGATAATTATGTCATAATTGTAATTAATTATCATTTGTGCAATTATAATTATAATTGAGCCCAACTCTGGTCAAAACATGTTGTCTGTATTGTGGACGATTGAGTTCATGAAAGCAAAAGTCTCTGAGAGTTAATAAACTCACAGAGCAAATCATTAATGAAGCGTTTGTTAAAGAACATTCCCAACATGTCAAACTACGTCATGGTGACTCTGCAGAAAGTCTCTACCCACCAATCAGAGTCCAACGGTTCAGTCGCTAATGTCTGTGGTTTTCCACCGCACTCGCAAGCAAACAGAAAAACTCCAAACACATGCAAGTGTGAAGAGAAATGAATTCCAGTCTGACCAGTCAGTCTCGCTCCAAAGTCCAAGAGCAACCAATAAAACCAATCGAGCAGAAAAAAGTATTTGTAACCAAATAGAGCGTTTCCCTCCGACTGTACGGATGCTCAGACTGTGGGAACCATCGGACTGAAGGAGGTCTGTGTTTGAGGAGGAAGTGATGAAATCAGCTTTGAACAGATCCAGGAATGAAAGGATGAATGAGACGAAATACAAACAACTTGGATAATAAAAAGACATGGAGACCAGGATGAAAAGCTCAGTTAGATGAATCCAGACCTTACCCTAAACAATCCACACTACAGAACTCACTCACATGTGCTGTCCCTTAGAGGAAAAAAAGACTGAAGTGGCACATACTGATCAGCTGTTTGTTAATAAATGTGTCTGTGTGGCATTTAGTATCAGAATATTCAACCTAGAATTAGCTTTCTGGTAAGACTTTATTGAGCTAAAAATATTGAGATTCATTTCGTATATCGCCATTTTTAGGAAAAACATTGAGATGTGAATTTTGGTCCATACTGTCCCCCCCTAACATTAAGCCTTGTAAATAAAGCAGTAGTTTAGTTTTAGGGCCAAATACGGAGCAGCTTGATCACAAGTGAACCACATATTTTAGGCAAGAAAACAAGCAATTTCCACATTATTCTGCCTTATAAATTAAATGTAAAGTAATGAAAATTTTAGACAAATTTGTGGAATAATTTTGATAAAATTTCAGGATTTTGGGAAAAGAAATTCAACAATGTGCGATGAAAAATGACTGCCATCATGTGATGAAAACATGGGAGAACTGCGTTCTGGCAAATATTGTGGATATTCATTGAATTTATGTATTTGGAAGGAATGAGATATCTACAACTGAATTACTTGGTATTTTAACACAATGATTCATGTTTTCTGTAGTTTCGACTTTATATTTCAGGCCAAATTTAATGCTCTAAAGGGTCGGATTTGTCCCCCGAGCCTTGAATTTGACATGTGTGATTTACTGCAATAATTCTTATGATATATAATAATTCATTGCCTAGTATGAATGTAGTGTGTGAGTGAGTGTTGGAGGGGCCGATGGCGCACTATGGCAGCCTCGCTGCCCCAGGGCAGCTGTGGCTACAATAGTAGCTTACCACCACTAAGTGTGGAGTGAAAGAATAATGCCTAATTTATGTAAAGCGTTTTGATTATTATTATTATTATGATTATTCTGTACAGCTCTAATACATACAATGTTTTGCTTTTTTTGTAGCTTTATATTGTTTTCATAAGATTACACATGACAGTACTTCCTATTTTAAAGCACAGACTATAAACTAATATATGATTATTATTTTATCTGAAATAATAAACACTAATAGTCTGTATATGCCCTAGTTTGAATCCTTTTCCTTCACATGTTGTTACCCAGTGCTCCTCCTGCCCTTGGATCACTTTACAAAGAGCAGAGAGAACACAAAGAAAAGGCGTCTGTTGTTGCTCTGTAACACATTTATTTCAATGTCACATGTGCAGTTGGGTAGCCGTGGATCAATAGGACACGCACGCACACACACACACACACACACACACACACACACACACACAGAGTTAACTGACGTGTTGATGACGTCCTCCTGCACACGCTACGTTTACTGTGAACACTGTAACACAGACTATAAGACTTTTTAACGTAACTAATAAACGTCATTAACTTCCTCGAGAAGCTAATGTTTTCATGTGTTTTTCTGTCTGTTAATGAGGATGTTTGTTAGCTGTATATTTCAAAAAGCCCAAAATGCTTTTAAATGAACTTTGGTGCTGATAGACACTGTCACCACGAAGAAGGACTTTTATTTGGAGATGATCCTGTGGGTACTTTTTGAGCAAGGATATCTGATCTATTCTAAATTCCTGTATCATTTCTAGTTTAATAATTTACAAAGCTAATGAATTGTAAAGTTAGAAGCTGGTAAATCACAGTCTTTTGACTAAATGCAACCTATTTTAGTCAAAATTACAGATATAGTTGACTAAAATATAAAGTGTAAGAGTTAATTCATTTTGTAAAGCTTCCATTTATCATTGATCAGCCTGATATGTGATGCTCAATGGATTTGTCCTGCCTTCCATGTAACAAAAGTAGATTTGTTTGGATATTTATCCAAAAAACAAACTTACTTCTGGTTGGATTTTGTCCCATGTAAACTTTATAGTTGAGTTTTTTATTAGTTGACAAAAACAGTTGATTTAGTTTTCCATTCAAATTATTATTTTTAATTAGTCGGTCTAGTTATTGTTACTTTAAAAAAATAGTCGACAAAAACCTTTATTCCACAAAACTAACACTGGTGCATACTTTAGGTTTTAATCTGAAGGTCAGGAACAACAGACAGGCATTTTCCCCAATTTAAAAAAAATAAAACCTATCAAACCAACATTTTAGTGATAAATATGAAGAATAAACATTAGCATTATAGCATTAGTAAGAGTTGTGTGTATTAAACTGATATTTTCCTGAGGACATCAGTTGCTTTACTAATTTTCGTCTTTGTCCTTTAATCTCAGATCTTTTTTATTTCTTCTGGAGAAGCTGTGAACGACTATTACCAACACCAGTAAAATCCTTAAATCCACATCCCCAGTAAAAAGCCAAACCTTAGTCAAAAAAACGCTGTACAAAAATCTCCTGCTTGTTTTTTTCAATTGAAAAGGTCAATAAGAAACACAAACTACTCACATGCTTTACAACAATCTATCACACAATAGCTGATCAGTTAAGCTCTTTACATCTGAACATGACACAGACAGTGTGTGTGTGATCCCCTACAGACAGACTGCACATAGTGTCCATACTGCATATACGCACCACCCCACCCCACCACACACACACCCCCCATGTCTCACTACTGCAATGACTAAGCCCACAGGAATCTCTACCCAATACATTTTAAGGGCCAGACTCTAGCATATGCTCTTAGTACAGACAGTTTCATAGGTCTTCTTACATACAAGCAACAAAGAAACAAAACTATTTATCATTGATAATAAAAAAGTAAAGCTGCAAAAATCTGTTTGGGAAATAACTTGACAAAGTAAAAATATTTTCCAAACTGTTATAGATGCAAATGTCACTTTAAAAACATAAATACAGTACATATAACACAAGCTTCTCACTCAATGAACCCTCGGCCCTTCCATAACTCAGTTATCAGGTAGGAGTGAAACAAAGCCAGAGTGTGTGTAGTGAGTGTGAGGAGCGTAGCTCGGCCAGGGGCCAAGGAGCAGACCAGAGGACGCTTTAATCTGAGCCGGACACGTTTCCAGTGGAGGGATGCCGCTCAGAATTCAAAGCAAACAGAGGGAGACGCCAAAAGATGGAAAGGCTGGACAAACAGGGATGTTTGTGTGAAAGTAAACAGAGATGTTTGAAAATAACCACACACACACGGACATGGACTGCGGTTACATGATGTTTGTTAATTCAGAACTATTTATTCAGAATTACATAATTCTGCTTTGTTTTAATTCAATTCCATGTTAGGTCTTTGGGTTGGGAAGGGTTCTGATTGGACGGGGGCAAACGTGAAATATTCACGTCTACAGGAAGAAAACAAACTCCAGGTCCTGTTTCTTTTCTTTTCAACTCCAACATAGAAAACCACATAATAAGAACTATTCTCACTTTTATTTTGGTCAGAATTTTCATTATATCCACGTCTTCTAAGGCTCTTATTAAATAGTCTCTGCTCCAGTTCACCGCTCGCTTCAGGCGGCCATCTTGGATTATGCCATCACCAGTCATTGACAGGACGAGCATGCTCAGAACGACATAAATGAATTTAAAGCAAAATGTTAAACAAGATTGAGGAATTATTCAATTCGGAATTATGATCAGAAAAAGCCAGCAACCTACTTCAGATTTAAATCTAATTCAGAATAAGCTCTCATGTAAACGTAGTCATTAGCCACGGTTACATGACGTGTTTTTTAGTTCTGATTTAATATTTCAGAAATAAAGTATTCTGCTTCTCGTTTACATGGAAATAGTCATTCTGAATTGAGTTTTACGTGGAAAACATGCGATCCGATTTATAATTTTTAAAAATAGTTTATACATTTAAACGCATGAGTTTTATTTTTTTCCAAATTCCGTGTTTTCCACATTTTGTTTTTTAGAAATATTAATACATTTTTTCAGAAAATATTAGTTTTTAACTCATGTGAGGAAACAAAATAAATACTAATAAAAAGAAAACTATAATTAAACAAAAATGTATGTAAATAATAAAAATGTAGTTTAAAATAATGAAATGAAAATACAATTAAAAGGTATATATAAGTTGTACTGGCATGGATTATTCTGACTGCTCCTTTTGAATTATTCATGTCATATAAAGATGTATGAGAGCAGCATTAATGTCACCCAATTTCCCCTCAATGGTTTACTGAATCTGAGCAGGTTTATTAATTGAGTTTTGATCAACTTAATTTACATTAACTTTATTTTAATGATCCTGATGACATCATTCCAGACCGTAATGATTACACAAAAACTAATGGACGCAAGGATGCATCAGTTATTTCTAGGGATGTCCGATATGATACCGATATTGCAGCCTTGCGTATAGGCCGATCCGATATCAGTATTAATCATATATACTTTTATTACTTTTTTTAAAAAATTTATAAAAAAAAATAATAATTACATATTTTGCAGTGTGGAGCGTTAGAAAAGTCTTGATCAAGTGATGTCACTCAAACAGAGAACAATAGTCAACAACAGTAAGTATAATTAAAACTGACCAATTTATTATTAATCAATTGGTTACACTAATTTTAACCTTCAACATAATATCTACAGTATTCTACAATTGAATAAAATAAACAAAAAATTAATTGCCAAAAAAAATTTTGACTTCCATTATGTTATAGACACATGGGAAAACTGAACCCGTGCAAAGATTGTAGTTTCATTGAATTTGTGACAAATTCAATGAAACTTGAATTGTACTACTTCCAAATAAATCTGCTGAAATGTTGTTTTCTTTAAAGTGTATTATTTTTTGCATGGATGCAAATATTTGTGTTTGGATATGAACCAATTATTTAAAATTACTCACAATTTCTGGTTGATTTCAATAATTATTTCCCATTAAATGTTTCTATTTTTTGAATATTGCCAAAATTCCCAAGTTTGAGTTTCCGTGGAAATGTGTTAAATATTTTACACCCCTTTGCAACCCTATTGAGATATCCAAAACTAAATTATTTGGTCATTTACAGATTTCCTCAGACATTTTTACTTGCCAATGGTAAAATTTGGTCCCCGGGCCTTGAGTTTGACACATGTGGACTACATGCAAACATGTGGAAAGAGAGTTTGTGCTGAGGCCCAGCGGCAACAGCAGCGAGCTCACAGACAGCGCTCCTCCTCATGTCGTGTAATTAAAGAGGAAGCCAGGCTGTATTGACTAGAAAAACCACTGCATGCCCTGCGAGGAACATCTGTAGTGGAGAAAAACAAGGCAATTATGCAGAGGAGTGCAGGGAGGACAGAGGGAGTGGAACAGACGCATCCAGCCTTTGAAAAACAACAGCCGGGAATTTTAACACACATCAGCTTTACTGTGTGCTAGTACGCCTGCTTCGAAAACAACGTGCAGCTTTTATCCGCTTCATCTAGAAACATTAAAGTGATCCTCCACTGTTTTTACAAATTTGGCCTAAAATCTTTAAAATGAACTTATTAGAAGATTGATGCCTAACAAAACACATTATTAAGCACCATATATAATTAATAGTCTTTTAAAAATGGGACTACTTTACAGTTTTAGAGCCTGTGTTCCTCCATTTTGAAATCATGTGATTGATGATGTCACACGGCCCCACTGCCTGTAAACATCCCATTGTTTTCTATTAGAGTGAAGCATTCAGCCTGATTTTTAGATCATTTAACAGCTTTTTCAGTCAAAATGCCAATTTGTGCTGGTTTCGATTGCTCTAAAAAGCCAGGAAAAGTTCAAGATGTAACGTAAACCTCTTATGTTTACAGAAAGCAAACCCTGAGGATAGACGTCCTTTTGGGTGAGAGTCCTTCAACAGTAAAAGGAGGACGAGGGACAAAATCCCAGTGATATGACAACCCTCTCACCCTCTCTATGGTCCATGGGAAGCTCGTTCAGTAGGGATGTAACGATTAATCGTAAGGCAGTTAAAAATCGATTCATAGGTACCACGGTTCACATCGATGCTCTGAAAATTGAATCGCAGTACTTTTTTTAAACAGCAGAGGGCGCTATATATTAATCCTTCCAGAAGCGGACGTGACGGGCGGAATCTGCTACTATTTTCTTTCTGGCCGCCATTTACTGTTAAACATGCTCATAAATGATTCTTTACTCCTTTAGCACCAAAAGAAATTTGTATTATTCCTTTATTTATTTCATTCAAGATTTATTTTTAGTTAAATTGCATCATTTTGAATAGTTTATCAAGGGATTCTTTTGACAATGAAAAATAAAAGGAAAATAGTATAGTATTTTCCCCAAAAAAATAAAGGAATATTTTTCAGTCATTTGTCTACAGTCCCATTTTGTAAAATAAATCGTGAGAAAATCGTATCGTGAACCCAGTATCGTGAATCGAATCGTATCGGGAGTTGAGTGAATCGTTACATCCCTATCGTTCAGCCAACGCTTCATCCCACAACGATGCAAGATAGAGCGCTTCAGGCGTTCATTTGTGCTCACTGGCATTAGACTGTTCAACACCACTGTATAACAATAACTGTAAACAACCCCCCCCCCCACACCACCCACCCAATTCCTCAAGTATTAATATTTATTTTGTTCTTACTCTCTGCTCTTATACTGTATATACTGTGTTGCTGCAAATGTGAATTGCTTTGACACCATTGTGCAGCCTTTATCTACTTCATCTGGAGACATTAAAGCCGTCACCATGAATGCATGTACTGCAACAATAGGCCTGCTTTGCCTCACCACTCCCCGTGTGAAAACAACAGTTCTACTGCTCACATTGTTCTACATTGTATATTTGCTCATTTAGTGGAGTTTATGTATGTTTATGTGAGCTGATTGCAGTTCTTCTACATTTGGATCAAAATGCCAAAAAAACAAGCAACATACATTGAGCAGCAGGTTGAGCAAACAATAAACAGCTCAGACTGGTGAGAGACCACAGACACAGACATAGAGACAGAGACAGACACAGACACAGACACAGAGACAGACAGAGACAGACACAGACACAGAGAGAGAGACAGAGACAGACAGAGACAGACAGAGACAGACAGAGACAGACAGACACAGAGACAGACACAGACACAGACATAGAGACAGAGACAGAGACAGAGACAGAGACAGAGACAGACAGAGACAGACACAGACACAGAGAGAGAGACAGAGACAGACAGAGACAGACAGACACAGAGACAGACACAGACACAGACACAGACACAGACACAGACATAGAGACAGAGACAGAGACAGAGACAGAGACAGACACAGACACAGACATAGAGACAGAGACAGAGACAGACACAGACACAGACATAGAGACAGAGACAGAGACAGACACAGACACAGAGACCAGGGAGGGGATGCAGGTTGGCCTTCCACTGTTTGTTGAGTGGGGAGGGGTGCAAACAAGGACTCGTATATAGACGTTGGAGAAACATTTTCCCACAATTATTTTACAGAGACGAGAACAAAGAACATTCCATAGAACAGAAGTCAGTCCCTAAAAAATAAAAACATGTTGAACCACTGTAGAAAGAGAGGAGCGGGCGGGGGTCACTACACCTGAAGGAAGCGCTTCGAATACTTTACCTGACACACAGCTGACAGATTTAAAAAATAAACCTTCACTGTTGTAATATAACTCACACACTTTAACTCTAACCTTTACTTAAAACAGACTTTTTACTCATTAAACACATTCTGAGTTTCTTCTGGAGCAGCTATAGTATGTTAAAGTTACTGTAATTTCAGCACTATAAGCCGCTACTTTTATCCCACGCTTTGAACCCTGCGGTTGAAACAAGGATGCAACGGATTTTTTTTTGGTTTCCCTAGCTTCATGTCACCAAAAAATTAAGCCTTGTCACATTAGCCCGATGAAAATGAAACTGTTCACATTAAATCAAACGCACTCACACTGAATCATTGCTATCAGCGCGTCATGCAAAAAGACGACAAATGCTTTCAGAGAAAAGAAAAGCAGACGGGCTGAACTAGAAAACGATCTGGAAGACTGGCTGAACACAGAGTTTCCACCATCGAGAGTGATGACGAAACCAAGGCTGAGAAAGTGTTGGACAAAGTGATTCTGAAACTGTTAATTCCGACACCAAAAATGACTTCAGTGGTTTCAGTGCACAGGAAGAGGAAGACAGCGTTCAATAACTTTTCTGGAAGGAAGTTTATTTTATTTTGTAACTAGCCATGTTACAGGCACTGTCTTTGTTACACTACAAGATCCTGTGTACATATGTCATGTTTCAATGTAAACACCTGTGGCTAATAGACATGTATGGAGTGTATATGGCCAAATTATAAATATTTTCATTTGTGAGTGCAGCTTATATTCAGGTGCGCTCAATAGTCCAGAAATTACAGTAGGTTAAGAAGGTGATGTTGGTGAAACATCAAATCCCTGTACTACCAAGCTGGTAACTTTTAACCAGGATAAATCCCCATGAAAACTGATGTTGAGCAGATAACCTTCTCAAGAGAATGTTGAGTTCTAGTATAAAAGCTCCGCCTCCTGACCAATCAGCTCTCTTGAAAAATGATCTTCCCATTCTTATCAGATCCTGGTTGGAGGACTGTTAGCACTGGTGAAAGCATTCATTCATTCATTCAATGGTACTTATATGCTGTTGGGGATGCTGAGAAACTCATCAAGGACTCATGTAAGTTACTCTGCAGGGTTTCTCCATGTTTATTCCCTTTTACAGTATGTGAGAACGCAGTCAATCAGGTTGGAAACCTGGGTTAAGTTAAAGTGTTGATAATCCACTTCATTGTACAGCTGCTCTGTAATTGTCAATGTATGATTAACAGAAGCTAACACAGAGATATCCCAGATATAAATGTATCCAGTTTTGTAAAAACAGGCCCAAGTGTTTTGTTGATGATTAATCTCTGACAACCTCAAGGGAAGCTTTAATCAAAATAATGAAAAAGCTTTTTCTTCTTCAAACAGCCAGTGAAGGAATTTAAATAGAGAAGACACAGAGCAGTAAAAAGCATCAGAGTTGGCTTGATGAAAGTTTCAAGAGTTTGTTTTAGTCACTGCAGCGACATTGCAATGGAATCTACTGAACGGTTTCATCCACGGATATTACGGCACATTCACTTTTAAACAGAGAGATTTTAAAGAAGCAAGAACTGATTTGGTCAATTTAAAAATACACACAATGGCCTTAAATGCTGTACGAAATCCACCAACTAAACATTAAAATCCCATTTAAAGCTAATAATATTTACGGACCTCAGAGATGATTGCTGACCATACGGTGAGGCCAAAGTTAACCAGTAATGACACTGGACCACATTCTTCAATACGCCCCTGTTCATAAGACGAATATTTAGCTCCACACAGGTAGACTGGAGCAAACTAGATGGTGTCGTTCTAATACCTGCTGCTGGGTATCACAGCCGTCCTCAACTCCACAAACATCCTGATCTAAAGACACGTCGCCATAATGAACAGAGAGGAAATGTTAGCCCTGGCCCGTTGACAATCTGCTGCCTGATGGAAATGAAGAGAAAACACCGAGCGGATTCATGGGGGTTTGTTTTGCTGCTAAAGAAATATCCAGCGACCCTCGATCAAAGTCACACAGTGAACACAAACACTGCTGATGCTATCTGGCTCTGCACGGCTAGCTTACCTTTCTGGCACTTGTTGGAGGTCCAACAGCGATAGTCGTAGTTGTCGTTGAAGGACGTCCTCTGACACAGAGGGTTGTCCTCCATGATACCTGGACACACGTTGTCACACTCCTTCGCCTTCTTATTCTCATTGAAAACGTTGTTAAACTCAGCATCCATTATCAGCGACCAGTCCACAGAGTCCAGGTAACACAGCTCGTTGTTCTTCTCGATCCGCATGGCTCCTCGCGTGATGTTCTTCAGATTGTACAGGCCAATGTCCTTCAGGCTGGTCATCTCAAAGATCACCAGGGCGTAGTTGTAGAAAAGGTTGTGGCCCCTGATGACACTCAGGTTGGGGAACAGAACGCTGAGGCTGTCCAGGCCCGAGACCCGGAACAGGAGCAGGTAGTCGGTGATGACGGTGAGCTTTGGGAAGCTCAGAGTGTGGTAGTCCTCCTGGTTGTTGGTCTTGCCATTGATGAGTAGGATGCGCAGGTAGCCCTCCACCACCGTGCAGTTCTCCAGGCGCTTGAACTGCTTGATGTCATTTCGGATGTCGATACTTGGACCACAAACTGAAAGAGGACAAGAAGACGAAGAAGAAATGGATCAATCTGCTGAAGAAAAGACGCATACAAGTAAACTTCTGACATCACAGAAACAAATACAGGTGTGCTACATTCAGATTCAAGAGTAAACTATTGAAGCCAGAGGATGATAACTATAATAATATTTTACAAAATGACACAAATTATGTTTCTGCTAAAATTTCAGGCATAGAACCTGATCTAAAGAGGAAGTGTCCTTCCATCTTTTGCAGCCCCTACATAGTAATCAATCGTCATGTATATAAACTAATATTTATTCAAATCAAATGATATATTAAACATGTTTAAAGCCATATTTAATACCAAATTAGCACATGCTGTTGCTAACAGGTCGGGTAATATTTAAAGATAATTACACGGTATGTGAAGCGCCGTGACATATGAGCTCCTTGGTTAAACCTGTTATGTTCTTAGCGTGGCTTAAAGACGCCGATGCAGCAAGCACAAGCTCTCACAAGCACAACACCGTCTCATCCCAACAGTACAAACTCATTTTGTGTGTATTTACTGTCTGTGTAGTTTCGTTGGTGCTTGGTAAAGTTTTCAGTTAGTATATATTTGTTGTATTTTTTTGTGTATTTTTGTTGACGTTTGTTTTTTCAGTTTGTGAAATTTTGTTAGTTTTGTAGATTTTCCAGTTATTTTGGGCATGTTTGTTGTCGTTTTGTGTTATCCTTCTTTATTTCAGTTTTTTGGCCAGGCTACCGGACTCAAAACGCCACTCACTTTGTTGTTCTTGTTCTTCTTGTTGTGTACACTAGTTAAAATCGCTACTCCTCTGTTAATCGCGAACAGATCGGGCTGAAATTTGGTAGGTATAATCTATGGATGTGTATGCATCGACGCTCGGAGCCCGATTTTCTCATTTATTTGCAAGTCACATATTACGATGGTTGGTGGTACCGAATCATTGACACATACCAGTCATTAACAGAACTTTCTGTGTCATTTATGTATTTCATAACATCATTTATTTATGTCAGAGGACAGTCTCCTCAGCAAAAATTTGTGCGTAATCTCTCGCTTATTGAAACACATCATTCACCACTGCAGCGTCCGACCCGAGTCCGTGTTAAAAAGATGGAAATCAACCCAACCCTGTGTTTGGGCAAATAGCTGTAAGTAGGAGTGCATCACTGTGATTGTGGTCAGAATCTAGTGCAGGCATGAAATATGTCTCCACTGATCCAAGTGATGGTGAAGGAAATCAACACTTTGTTGGAGAAATTCAGTTAAATATCCAAAGAGTGCCTGGCCAGTTATTTTGTGTATAATTATTATTATTATTATTGTATAATTGTTGATGTTTTGTGTATTTCCTAATAGATTAGGTTTTAATTGATGTCAATTTGTGTCATTTTGTTGATGTTTTGTGGGTGTTTTTGTTGATGTTTTTAAATACACACGATGATAATGTAAACACACGCACACAGATCATTTGTGTTCCATAAAGAACAAAAGGAGCATCTGAAACTGTGTGTGAACTCAGATTGAACTACAGTGTGTGAGTGGACACACACACACACACACACACACACACACACACACGGCCATGTTTGGTGTACTTTGTTCAAAGTTCCGCCAAACTAGAAGCCTGGCTGTGTACTAGGATGAATGAGGCTATATTTGCTGCTTTCACTCAGACTTGTTCAGAATGGAAACAACTACTCCAAGAGAAGAAAATACTATTTGCTTTCTTTCCAATGAGCACCGACCAGCCACCCCCGGCTCCACTTGTCCACCATCAACATGCAAGTCTTCTTTGTTTCATTGAGAATTTTCACCGCGCGTCTCCAGGAAGGGGGAGGGGCCGCTCCAATACAAAGACTAATTTGTTTGTTGGTAAAGACAAACTTCCTGATGGAGCCATTAAAGAAATCAGGAGGAGGAAGAGAATGTTTGGAAGGAGAAAGATTGGATCTCAAGTGGAAAACCAAAAGTATAAAAGGTAGAAAAGCAACATCAGAGCTAACATTTAGGATAAAATGACACAACCCTTGGAACGTTAAGTAGCAGACATTCCAATCATTTCCACACCAAAAAACAGAGAGGATGTTTCCTCTGGCAAAGTCCTCTGTGTTTTCCCTCACTCACGTGTGGTGGGAACAACGAGGTTTAGACCCTGTTTCCACAAGTTTTGTTGCGTTTTGGCTGGCTCCAGAGTGGAAGTTTTTGAAAACGCTACCCTCTCTGTCTCCGTGGTAACAGGTTAAAAGAACTTTCTGTGTCATTTATGTATTTCATAACATCATTTATTTATGTCAGAGGACAGTCTCCTCAGCAAAAATGTGTGCGTTATCTCTCGCTTATTGAAACACATCATTCACCACTGCAGCGTCCGACCTGAGTCCGTGTTAAAAAGATGGAAATCAACCCAACCCCGGGTTTGGGCAAATAGCTGTAAGTAGGAGTGCATCACTGTGATTGTGGTCAGAATCTAGTGCAGGCATGAAATATGTCTTCACTGATCCAAGTGATGGTGAAGGAAATCAACACTTTGTTGGAGAAATTCAGTTAAATATCCAAAGAGTGCCTGGCCAGAACAAACCCTAAGAACATATTTCCCTTTTTAAAACCAACGAGGAGTCGGTTTTAATAATAACTGAACTTTGGCCTCCTAATCCTCTTTTCCGACAGGGGGAAGACTTTAAGCATACCTGGAGCTTTCACCCTCTCTTTTTCCTCCTAATCTAAACAACAAAAACAAAACGAACCAAGAAATAAGCCTGGTTTCATTCTGAACCTTAATACCTTACAATCTTTTACGACCCCCAGGAGGGGGGACATGCAGGATGTCCACTTGGGCCAACAGATATCTTTTCTTTGTTTCAACAGTGCTTTCATGATCATCTGGTAACCTTAGCTGACCAGTCAGTCATTACTTTTGAATAATTAAGCCAGCCCATCTTTAGGAAGATTCTCAATTTTTTCTTGAAACAAAGAAGTTCCTTCCAAAAACATTAGTTTTAGGATGCTGGCATCTCGCATTCATTTCTTTTCATTTAATTTTTAGCTCTAAAGTTAGATTTTGAAACGATAACCCGAGCATTTCAGATGTACTGTACCTTGCACCAGCAGTGGTACAACAAGCGCAGCTCCTGCATCAAAGAATGCCTTCAAGTTCTCCAAGGTACAGAAGTACTTGAACAACTAACATATTCAATTTGATCTAAAATTAATTACAACACATCCTACATCCACCCAAAACACATCAATCATCTGCAAACATGTCTCACATGCAGTTTCAACTCATATACGTTTGTTCGTTTGTCCATCTAACCTTTGTTTGTTTTCCCTTGAGCCCCCCTTTTATTATGAATTTATTTGAATATGTACTTTGCATCTTTATGCAATATTTAGTCTCGATTAGATCTTTTTAGAGTTGCGATTTCACTTTCTTGTTATGATCATCACATTAATTAGCTTAGAATTGCATTTCATCATGATATACTGTATTTACCACATAGTTTTGTTTATTATTGAATTATGAAAATAAAAGGTTGAATTGCAATCATTGATTCCTTTGAATTATGAAGCTGTGTCTATTAGATGTAGAGTTGGTGGTTGGAATGTATTCCCTGGTTCAATAACATTGGGTTTAGTCTAAAGGACTTGGACATATTTCCTCCTTTGGAGGTGGCACCCCGCATAATAATAATGAATATTCTCATTCATATAACCCATTGTTCATTCCCCTACACATGTATACTTACATGGTTTTTTTATGTTTTTTGAAGGTCTCATGTAAACAGAGATTGTTTTGAAAACATTGCCGTGTGAATGCCAAACTTTTTGGAAACAAAAACAGAAACAGAAGCAAAACATTGTCGTGTAAACAGGGCCTTAGATTCAGTTCCTTAATTCATCGCCACATCAAAGGGTAATTCCATGTAATTTCACCAAATAACCCATGCACTTTGATATAAAAAAATTGGAACATTTTTACTTTTTGTTTTGTGATTATTCAATAGACACACTGTACATTTTCAGTTTGATTGGAATAAAACTTTTTGAGGTATGGCCAATTTAGTGACGGGAGTATGTGTTTATTTTTGTTCATCTTTATTTTTCTTCTACTTTCAGCTTCCAATATCTCAGGAACTACACCACATAGGAAAGTGAAATTTGGTACAGTAATACAGCTCCACCTACTCTCTCAGATTATACGAAACAATCTGCTGTACATCCTATCTGGTGGTCATGTCAGCTCCTCAAAATATTAAAAAAGTTAGTGTTGGTTTGGGTCTGGAACATGTTAGGACCTTCAGTAAACAACTTAGCATATGCCTCAGCTCCCTGTGATTCGATCAATTTGAGCTTTGTAGACTGTTCACATCACTAATGATTAGTAACATATACAGTATGCATTGGTTCTTGGGTGACATGCAGTTGAATTAGATTTTATCTTTTTCTGTCCATATCTTAAAAAGTATTCATCCAATCAAACTAAATATTTACTTTGTGCCTATTAAATAATCACAAAACAATTGGTAAAAGAAATTCTGAATGTTTTGAGGCTGAAGTGTGTGGGGTGTCCTGATATTTGTTGAAATAACATGGAATGACTCAAAGCAAATAACGTCTGTCTGTGTGTCTTTGCTGTTCACACCGCTGAGCAAACACTCGTATCTCTTCCTCAGTGGAACACCATCCATAGGCTCATGTTTGGGATTGATAAACCTTGGCCTACAAACACACATCTGAGTGAGCATGCACTAAAACACACCCACACATAGGCAACCAAACATGACCCTTGTTACGGTTCCTCAAACTAAGCCAAGGCTAATGGTCAGCGTTTATTTTGAGCTAGCATTAAATCCAGTAAACAAACCCTATGAGTAAATAAAAACATGCAGCTTTTTCCTGACAGAAACTTCAGATTGAAATCTGGACCACATGTTGAGTTGGTTATTAAGAGGCCACCAACCGAGCATGCTGAGAAAACACTTCAACACATTGTTAAAAGGATCCTCCACTGTTTTTATAAATGTGGCCTGGCCTAAAACTTTTTAAATATACTTATTAGTAGATCTATGTCTAACAAAACACGTTATTATACAACAGATTCGTTTAATTCCCTTTTAAAAATGGGACTACTTTACAGTTTTACAGTCTCTTTCCTCCATCTTGAAATCACGTGATTGACGATGTCACACAGTCCCACTGCCTGTAAACATCCCATTGTTTTCTATTGGAGTGAAGCATTCAGCCTGATTTTTAGATTATTTAGTGGCTTGTTTAGTCAAAATGACAACTTGTGCTGCTTTTGGTTGCCCAAAAAAAAACAGGTTAAGTTAAAGATGTCGATGTAAACATCTTTTGTTTTTCCTGAAGTGATGAAGAATAACATTCCTTTAGGTTTTCTGAACATAAAAGTGTCAGAAAAGGCCAACAAACATATGCTTTTGGTTCCTTCAAAAAGCACGTAGTAGCATCACGTTCTTGTTTTTAAATTATTGTTGTAAAAAAAAAATGCATTGCACATGAATGGCAGAACGTAATCCTCAGCACACTGGGAGTCATTTGACCATCGTGGGGGGCATGGGCTGGTGGGGTGGGGGCGGGGTCACTAAACACTGAGGCTCAGATTTCACCAGCAGCTCAAACGGTAACGCTGCCCCCCTGTCATAACAACTGTTACAATGGAGCTGCCAGCACGTCCCCCGCAACCCCCATTTTTGTCCACGTGAAGACTGCAGAGTTCATTTTGATTTAGTTTTAGTCAAAATGTCATCATTATCAGTACTATTCAGTTATAGTCTAGTTTTTGTCAACTAAAAAATATCAATATATTTTGATATCAGATTCATTCACATGTATTTTTCTAATTAGTCATAGTCGTGCAATTGTCATAAAAAATGTAACTGACAAATGTCTTTGGATCAACATATCTAACTTTGTTAATTTTGACAGCAAATCTTAATTTAGATTTAATCGTGGTCTTTTGACTAAAATGCAACTTGGTTTTAGTCCAAATCTAGTCACCAGGATTATTTCAATAAAAGTCTAGCTTTAGGGAACGATATGACATTAAGATTTTAGTCGACTAAAGGGCAAATTTACTAAGATCTGAAATAAAGGGTGGTAAATCCTTTGGTGACGCAGTTTCCTCACCTGCTGTGAGGAATTCCCTAAGATTGCAGCGATGATTAGTGTACGTGCAGAAGTGGTGCAGACCGCCCTATTTAAATGAGCGTTTTGCTCATTCAATGTGGAGACGTGAGTGCACAGAAGCACACAATGACATTTGAGGAAGATGGACTTCTCTGTCTGCTGCACAAACATTTAATAATGTAGAAAACTAAATAAACAAAAAAAAACTAAATAACTTTAAAACCTAATGATATTTTTTTCCTTAAAATTTAATGTAGCTGCTCCGTTAGGTCCTGTAACTTTGCTCTGATCAGTACATGAAAAACATGCAGATTTGGACGGAAACCATCCTTTTGATCTGTTGACGCCATTGATCTGAGTTAATACAACAACACAGTTTGTCAATCAGTTTGCACCATTTGAATATGATCTACTGACATCATCCAGCAGGTCTGAGCTCCTGAGTAGTGCTGTGTCACCACACTCTCAAATGTGAACATTGTGCCATCACTGTGTAAATTACGTATCTGATCATTTGATTCTGGCCTGATTCTCCTTCCATCAACACGACACCAGAGTTTGACGTTCAAAACATCACTGGAATGGTGTATCCATAGCGACATCCATGCAGCTCCGCACACAGCATCCTCTCTGCACCACATCGTGTCACACACAAACCAGACTCCACACACGCACCGCTGAGGGTGTGCAGTTTTTTTCTTTCCCTCACATACACTTTACTCACATTTCATTCAGTGGCTGTTAATATTGACTATTATTTTACTTGAATTATTTTCTTATACTAGAAAGATTAACTGGAGCTTTTTTTCCATCTCAGCTGTGTTTTGTGCAAAAATTTACTGCAGTGTATCTCTGCGTGTGCGTTTGCACCTGCTTATCAGTTCCAAATTTGATGAATTGCATTGCGCCCACTGCATTACTTATTTGCATGTCACCCTCCCATTTTCTTGCACCCCTCATAAGACCCGCCTACTATACATATTCATTAAAGGGAAATGTGCTTAATGTATTGAGGTCGCATTCTGACACGCTGAAGACGCGCAGTCCTGGTTCCTTGGAGTTTGTACTCCTTATTAGCGCGTGGAGTGACAGTTGCACACGTTTTAATACCACTAAATCTTTAGTGAATCCGCTCCTAAATCAGTTAGATGTAATTGAGTAAAATATACAGGATGAGAGTTCATTTTTTAAAGATTTAATTATCATTGACCAATCTGATTTTGGGTGGCAATGATATTTGAAAACAAAGAGACAGATTTATGACCACGAGTTCTAATTAAAGTTTTGAAATGAAAATACAATATATTTTGACAGTTTTCATTCACATGTGTTTTTTTTTTTAATCAGTCCGTCTAATAATTGTCAATTAAAAAAATGTTGCTGAAAACTAAGGCAAAAAACTTTAGTCAAGAAAATTAACACAGCACTTAGCACTGTTAATTTTGAGAGTAAAATTTAATATAGCTTTAGTCGTAGTCTTGTGATTAACACACAACTTAGTTTTAGTTCAAATTTAGTCACCAGGAATATTTCAATTATAGTCCAGTTTTAATCAACATAATGACATTAACATTTTACTCAACTAAATCAATGTGCAAGATCACATGACCACATGAGTCTGATTGGATTTCATCTCAATGAAAATATAAATATATTTTCATATAGTTTTTTGTTAACATGTGTTTTTAAATTAGCCATGGTCTAGTTATTGTCACTTTTAGTCAAGACTGTAAAGCCAATATTTATTGAAATCTCTAGATTTTGAAACAGTTCAATGTGAGTTTGTATCAGATTTTCTATCTGTATGATAAATAAAACTCCAATTGACTGCTATAATGTTAACGACGTATCAATGACAAGGTTTTAGAAACATCACAGAGAGTACCGTAATAATCTGCTGCTGATTTGTTTTTCTTCATAGATGGAGCAAACGTTCAATCCCTGACAAATAGCTTTGGACTGATATGACTGGTGCCATCCATTAGAAGAGCTAACATTAGAAATCGTGCTGCCAGCTGTAAAATCCTCCACGGGCCATTAAAGCAGCGGCCAATGATGATGATGATGATGATGTATGGGGGGCAGGAAGTGCCTGGTGACTACAACAAGAAATAAAAGAGTGGAATCAAGCTTTGTAACCAGCTAGAGCGAGCTCGTCACGCACACACGCACGCACAGTGGTTCTCAACCTTTTCAGCATTGATGGTTGAACACAGACATGAACATTGAAGAACAGTCATGAGGAGACAGGGCCATATTTAAGGGGAGATAATGGGGAGACTGCTTTTCTGCTGACCTACCTGACTGACTGCTTACTCCTGAAGCAGTAAGACACGCCTAGTCAGACAGCACAGCGCTGCAGCGACGGAGCCTACATACAACACACAGCCCACAAGCATAAGCACACAGCCCTACAGACACTATATCACTCACAAACAGCACCTGCTCTACTCCCGCCATGAACCTCTGAACACTGCGGCCTCACACACACAGCAACGAGAAGTACACGCATGTTTGCACACATGCAGAGACAGACGGGGATACACACACGATGTGTCTGTACACAAACACATAGCTTGATTAACCCTCTGATTAGACCAGAATCTGCTCTTTATAGAAGCACAGAGTGAAAAACATCACCGCAGCAGATCACAGCTTCACCTGGAGCATGGAGTTGTCAATCAATGCTCACTGAGGGCTGTGATAGGAGGAAAACTAGCCCCTCCTCCCAGCTTTCATAGGAAGGGTGGGGCCAACAGTGACAGTTGGTGACGCACGATGGTCCAAATAATCTGTCTCAGCCAATAGCAAAATTAAATTGTAATAGCAGCGTTCAACCCTTAAAGGGCAGTGACTGACATTTTACAACTAAATACACAATATTTAAATACTTTTACTAAAATGCTAAAAGTTGGACTAGGATCAAACAACCTACTTTAGACCCAATTACATATGAATTCAGCAGAAAAAGTGGGTTTGGGGTTTAGTTATTAGAATCAGAAATAAAATGCAACATTGGTGGAAAAGGTGGTGAAATGGAATTTTAAAAACCACAGAAATTATTTAAAAGTAGCAAATTAGAGTGGGCAAAAACAGACAGAAAAAGTGGTGAAAAGGGTTCAAATTGTCAATACTGGCAGTAATGGGGGAGGGGGGGGGTTGAAGTGATTTAATTTAAAAAGTAGGAAGAAATGTGGTTAAATTGGCAAAAATAAGCATGAAATAGGGTGAAAAGAGAATGATGGGCCAACATATGTGACATTAGGTGGAAAGTCAAGGAAAGGTTTAATAAGTGCTGAAAATGTCTTGAAAGTGGAATAAATTTACAGAAAAGGTTTTAAATTGGGATGGAGAAGTGGCAAAAATGGGAGTAATGTAGCAAAAATGCATTAAAAGGTGCAAAAAAAAAGTGATGAAAATAGGTTAAAATTTGGAAGTGTGGTGTAGTTGCAGAAAAAGGGTAAAAATAAGCAAAAATGGGCTGAAATTGATGAGAAACTATTCTTAGTTTCTTGAAGGCATCTGGCGACCCCTCCCTGTGTCTTGCAACCCCAAATGGGGTCCTGACCCCAGGGTTGCGAACCCCTACACTAACATACACACACAATGGGTGAGTGCACACTTTGGAGCCCAAAGAGGCGGAGCTTGACTCGCTGCAGGTAGAAGTATTTGATTATTTACTCCTCCATTCAAGTTTTTCAGCAGTGTGTAGGAGTTCTTTCATAAATAACTGTGGAGGAACAGTGGTGTGCCGCCTGGAGCAGGTCAGAGGGCGCCTGTACTCACACTACCTCACACACCCATGTTTCAGGTGACACGTCTATATTTAACCAGTAAAATGACAACTTGAAGCACATCTTACAGTGCAACACAACACCGTCAACAAACCCAAACCAAGTCCTGATCAGACATCCTAATGGAGTGGAAAGGACAACATAAAAGTCGGTCACAGCCATCACACAATGAGCTACAACTCAATGGTTCCTGTTCTAATACCGAATGTCCTTCATTGGCTTTTTAAACATTGACATCACAAAGTTGTTCTGGGATTTCCATGGATACGGTTGATGGTAACGGAGTGGAAAGAAAAAGGGGAAAAAACTAGAGGAACTGTCAACCTTGGGGTCAGGACCCCATTTGGGGTCGCGAGACACTGGGAGGGAGTTGCCAGATGCCTTCAAAAAACTAAGAATTTCATGAACAATTTGAGCCCATTTTTGCCTATTTTTACCATTTTTCTGCAACTGCACCAAACTTGTCAAAACTTTTCTTGCCATATATTTTCTCCTTTTAAAATAATTTTTGCTACATTACTCCCATTTCTGCCACTTCTCCATCAGATTCCAATGCCTTTAATGCACATTTTTTTCCACTTTCAAGGGATGTTCAGCACTTATAAACCCTTTCCACCATTTTTTACACCTTATGTCACATATGTTGACCCATTATTGTCACTTTTAACTTTTTTCACCATATTTCATGCTTATTTTCAGTTTGTCATGCCCATTATTTGCCCCATTTCTGCCACTATTAAGCCAATACTGACACTTTGAACCCTTTATACCATTTTTTCTGTGCATTTTTGGTCACTTTTAACCTATTTTATTTCTGACTAAAACAAGGATTTACATCTTGTTTGAACGCTAACGGAATCCGGCCTGGATTCTCACTCACAGCTCAATATGCATGCAATGAGGAAATGAATGAAGAAGAAGAATGAGAAGAAAAGGTTGTGACACAGTTGGAAAGCAGCCACTTCCTCCTCTGCTCACAGCCACCACCATTATTCCTAAGCCGCACACTGGTCACCAGACTGGCTTGATAACACAACAATAAGCACAATATACACAACCACAATTTCACATCACATCACTTGAAACTTATTGATTATTCCCCACCCATTCGTTTTCCTATCTTGTATCCCTCCTCCCTGTTAACTCCCCCCCCCCCACCCCCCTCACCCTGGTGTAACACTGCCCTCTCTCTTTTACATCCTCCCTTTAATAAAGTATTTACCCTTCCCTAGGGAGGGCTGGTGATGGTCACAATTATGCAATGAAATAAACTCATTTATTTAATTGCAATAATAAAATATGCATTGCTGTTAAAAGATTGCACTTCTTGTAGTGTTAACCTTCAACAGCATGTGCAAACAAGGTGAAAAAAAAAAAAAAAAAAAAAAAAAAAAAAAAAAAAAAAAGGAAAGCAGCCTCGTCCACGTTCTAAAACATTCACACACACAACCTGCAGGCCTAGAGAAGGATAAATAATACGCCTGGGTAAGAGTTCAGGAGCTGATTTTGTTTCACCATCTTTTAGATTCCCAGCAGGATTTAAACACTGGCACAGAGAGAAACTTCCTTTGGCTTTTGTGAAGTCAGGAAACAACTCAAGTGTCACATTTCTTTCATATCGAATGAAAAGATAAAAGTCAGGAAGTGTCTCTGTGCACATGGTTTTAATCTGAATACCATCAATAGAGGCTCAGAGTACGTTAATACGAGCCAACGCAACTCACTGACACACAATAGCTGTGTTTCCATTACAGTTTTTCACAAAATAAAAGTAGCTGGGTTTCCATTACAATTTTTTTTCAAAAAAAAGCGATATTTCTAAATGTCAACCAAGTATAATTTTGCTTTGAACGTGTTTCCATTGAAGGCTGTTTTGGGCAGGAGCTTTGTAACTCTGCAGGAGGATGGACGTTCCAAACTTCCTTATAACACTCGACATTCCTTTGTTGTTTCACGTCTAAAGTGGCACTAATAATTTTCAAGTATAATGCTAAGAAATATCCTGGTCTCCTCTTCTGTCCACACATCCACGCTCGGAGAGAAGTGGTCATGTGACCAGGTACCTCATGACATGTGACTATGTACATCACGTTCTGTGACATGTATATGCGGGAAAAGTATTTCCATAGCGCTTTTGTGACACATTTCAATATCGAAATGTCTAAAATTTTTCCACAAGAAAGCGTAAAAACTTTTTTGCAATATTTGAGTGCTTTTTCGAAATTCATGTGTTTCCATTACCAATTTTTATTGAACTATTTAGATTTAGCGCAATTCCAAAGGCAATAGAAACACAACTCGTTAGAAATATCGCTTTTATTTTTGCAAAAAAATTTAATGGAAACCCAGCAAAACTCCATCTTCCTGTAGAGAAGTCTCACTGAATGAGATTTCACCAGAGTTACCAGGTTCCGAAACACCTTCAAAGAGACTTTAGACTTTGTAGAAACTTTAGAAATATCACTTTTATTTTGAGAAAATTGTAATGGAAACAAAGCTAGAGTCTGACGATCCATGAGCCTCGAAGTGGAAAATTTTAGGGAACACAATAATTATCAGGACATGCTGGTTTTTATTTCACTTCAGTATAGCAAAAAATCGATTTAATCGATATATCAAATTTGTAGAAAAAAACGATCTTTCGCCCAGCCCTACTTCAGTAGATATAACTTTTATGGACGTATCCTGTAAATAATAATGTTCAAAAACGAAACCATTTGTTTTACTTTAGCCAAAATGAAAAATATGTATTAGTAAATTCAGTTTTTGAATTAAGTGGCCTAAAAAGTACATGTGTTAGGTAAAACATTCTTTAATTTATTGTTCCAGATGTAAATGATCATTTATTATTATTGATAAACTGGGAACAGTTCATTTCTTCTTTCTATAAATGCAGGAATTATTGACAGCATCTTACAATTAAACAACATGATTGTGTTTCATTTCCTGATTCAAATCACTTGGAAAAGGTTTATTACACACTTTGTGTTTGAAAGTCTGTGTGTCAGTGTTTAGGAATTAATTTGTGTGTGAACACGTTTTATGTGCACACACTTAATTAACCACGTGTTGGAATGAATGCGTTAGTCACAGTTTGATCAGGTTTATTTGGAGGCTGGAGCCGTGGGAGCGCCCGTTACCCACTATGTAAAATGGCCACATGGTCGTAGTAACCTTCAGCTCCGCTGCGCGTGCGTGTTTCTCTCCTCTGCCTCAGTGCGTGTGACCGTGCGCAACAACCTGCAGCTGCTTAATGTCTGTGTGAAAATTATTAAGGCGCAAATATTGCATCAGACGTGCACGTGTTGCGTGTAGCGGGACTAAAGACCTAAAGAAGCACATGGTCCCGTTCAGCTGAACACGGACCGGTAACGCGTCTGACGTTTGTAACGTATGGGTAAAAAGAAAACACACCAGTGCGTAATTACGCACGCCCCCTCAGCGATGACGCGTCACAGGAGGTCAACTGGGTCACAGTTTGAGTTCGAATCCCAGTCTTGAAACAAACATAGGTACTAGTTATTGATAAACAGGCTATACTTACTCTCTCCATCGGTGCGCCACACGCAGAACGTGGAGACGGAAAGCATGAGCGCGCAGAGCAGAGTCGGCCTACCCATCAGAGAGTCTGACCGGATCTTCCTGAGCATTATTCACCCACCAAATATTAAAAAATAAAAAAAACACAGATCCAGTAAAAAGTTCCGGAAGTCTGATATAAAAAGACTTTTTTAAAGGATAACCGTGGGAATCTCCAAGCTGTTCCTCCTCGAGCTCCTTTGATGTTTTTTTCTTTCTTTTTTTACAAAATCCAATAATAAAAAATAAAAAAAAAAGTAATTCCTTTGAGTAAAAAATAGAAAACGATTATAACGGTGTGTTATTTATTCCAGTCACAGGACACGTTGACGTGCTGTGGTATGGCGCACACACCACTGTGTGAGTGTTGATGGTGATAGTAATAATCCGCATCTTCATTCTCCATCTCCAGGAAGAAAAAAACAACAAGGAGAGCGCGTTCAGATGGAGGAGAGAGAAGATCTAGATGTTCTCCTCACCATTATGGGTCATGGATCACACACACACACACACACACACACATACACGCCACCATCGGCCCGAGAACGATCCGAGGGGGTGACAGCATGGGGAGGAGGAGGAGGTCAAAATGAATGAAAAACGCGTTTGGTTTGAACCTCAAAGACTCTTCGTGGAGTGTGTGGATGTTCACAGATCCTCTCTGAGCCTCAGCGATCGTCAGTGATCTGCAGCTGAAAGCAAACACCGGACTCGGTGCCACGCACTAGAATCGGTCTCCAACAGAACGAGCACTGCTGAAGAAACGAAGGAAAGCATTTGAGTGAACACGTCATAAAAAAGAAGAGTTTTTCAGATCTCAGGCTGGATCTGGATCAGTTTTCTCTGGGATCCGCTCCGTAGATGTGTTCTGTGTGATCTGAGCTGTAAACAAGAGGCGCTTCTCTCACTGAAACACTGGGAGAAACTGGAAGGAAAACCTGGAGTGGATCCACTGCCGCTCACGGACTCATGTTATGGAACATTTTATGTTTTTTGTTTTTGTTTTTAACAAGTACAGATACAAACAAAAAGGCACCTTTCAATTAATGCAGATCATAGACAAAACAGGAAAAATAACCAAGGGACAAAACAATGTACTAACAATCAAACAACAGATTAACCTATATATGAAGGTGGATATGTTGCAAAATGTCCATTTTTTTCATAAATGAAACACGACTAGAGGCATTTCTGCCATGAAGAAAAGATAAAGAACTGGCAAAAAGAAAAAAGTTTAAGGTCATTCCTCCAGTAGGTAAAGTTAGGACATTTATGAATACAGTATTTTCCTAACAAAACAATATTATTCACACCATAATCAATCATTTCATCATTAACAAACAAGCTAAATCATGCAACAACAGAACGTAAACCAAAACGTGAGCATTGCACACTCTTTATCGTACATGTCTTACCATGGAGGTAGATTTGTGTCTTTATTAATAGTCATTTTAAAAGAAGTGAACCTTTGTTTCCTTTATAAATCCTTTGGAAAGTTTTGAGTTGGATGAGATTTGGGAGTTTTAAATCTGGTGTTTTTAATAGGCGTGTCCCGATTCAATATCGGATATTTGTCTGATATCAGCCTGAAAACGTATATCGAATTTAAATTTCCGAATTTCTGATTTTTTTTTAATTAGTTTTGTAATTCATTTTTTTTTTTTAATTAATTTTATTCAATTGTAAAACACTGTAGATAATATGTTGAAGGTTAAAATGTATGTAACCAATTGGTTATTAATAAATGGGTCAGTTTTTCTCATCCCTACTCTTGCTGACTATTGTCCTCTGTTTGAGTGACATCACTTGATCAAGACTTTTCTAACATTCCACACTACAAAATACAGGAAGTAATTAACATTTTTTTTGTCACTGATTTACTGATATCAGATCAATATCGGTATTGGCCGATATGCAATCCTGATAGCACACATACATCTCGCCGATGTCGGCACGATGAATGAAGTTGCATTGGCGAGACATATTATGGAGAGCGTTTTGCTCATTGAGCAGACGTCGCGGAGACATCGTCGTTTGGACGATGGATTAAAGATGCTTTACGCAAACTCTCTACAACTTACAGTATATTAACCTTTATCCAGCTCAGATCATTCAATTAGTATAAATATCTCCATATCCATAGTCGAGTATTTACTTAAATCTGATAGGAAAATGGCAATATCACAACAACAACAAAAACAATATACTACCACTAAACAGCTCATTATGTGAGGACAAAATGAAGAGAGACACAGTTCATGATTATAAATGTATTTTCAGCAGCATAGTCAAAAGAGCCCCAGCACAAAAACAGCTTCATGGAAGTGACATTTTACAGTTCTACAATTTTATAAGTGGTATCACCGATTTGAGGGAAAAAAACACACAAAATGACGCATTAGGAGTAGAATGCTGACACACGATCTAAGGCTGACATCGGTGAGACATATGCGTGCTATCTGGAAAGGCTGCAATATCTGTATCATATCAGAAATGAAAAAAAGTTGCATCGGGACATCCCTAGTTTTTAAGAATAATCCATGTGTGTGTTCTCTGTATTTTGCTTTAGATATCAGTCTGATGGCTCTTTTTTGCATTATGAGTAAGGGTTGGATGATAGTTCTGTGCGTATTTCCCCAACTTTTGGACAGTAACTCAGATATGGAGGTAGATTTATGTCTTTATTATTCAATCAAAACTAGTTTACTTCAATCAAAGATGAACATTTTCAATCAAAGAAAAAACTGTTCAAATACAATTTTTTCTTTATTTAATGTTTCTATTATTAATTGTAAAAAGTCATTAAATGCCCTGTTCCCTCTGTGTATGTATAGGACTGCAGATGTACAGAGGTCACAACTATAATGAATAATAAGTTATATCATACTAATATGAAAACGTTTGTATAAACATGTATGTTTATTGTCACAGACACCATAATAATAAACTGTAGATGATATACTGTATGTGGCTCAGACCTCAGTCTATCTGAGCACTGGGATTTCCATGCTCTGTTTCTGCTCCTCAAACGTCACACGTCAGCAGTAAAATGTGACGTGGACTTTTAAAGAAGGGAACGTGTGTGTTTTTCATTCATACATCAGTCAGTGGGGGTCTGTGGAACCTTCTCCATGTCACTGTGACTGATTGAGAGGATGAATGATGATTCACGCTTTAACACTGGCTTTGGTTCAATTTAAGGAAGAAACTGATATTTTAGCTTTAATACATGTTGATTTAAACAAAATGACTTGTTAATAAAATATTTTGTAAAGCAAGGGTTCTCAACCTCGGGGTCAGGAGGACACCATTTGGGGTCGTGAGACACTGGGAGGCCGTTACCAAATGCCTTCTAGAAACAAGGAATATTTTTTGAAAAACGTAAGCCAATTTTTGCTTTATTTTTACCTTTTTTCTGCAGCTACACTAAACTTGCAATATTTTAACCTATTTTCATCACTTTTTCTTGCCATATTTTTGCTCCTTTTAATTCATTTTTGCTACATTACTCCCATTTCTGCCACTTCTCCATCAAATTTCAATGCCTTTTCTGCACATTTTATTCCACATGCAAGACATTTTCAGCACTTATAAACTCTTTCCACCACTGTCCCATTATTGTCCCTTTTAACCATATTTCATGCTTATTTTTGCCAATTTAACCACATTCACCATGCCAATTTGCCAATTTCAACTCATTGTTCCTACTTTTTAAATTACAGACTTGTTCGTATTTGGCCCCTGAACTATTATTAAAAACTACAACTAAATTATTAAAATTTACCAATGATATTTTTTCTGGCTTTGACAATAATCTGCTTCCTGGTGCTTTATTTATAGATCTCACCAAAGCGTTTG
Organism: Gouania willdenowi; assembly: GCF_900634775.1. Lineage (NCBI taxonomy): Eukaryota > Metazoa > Chordata > Actinopteri > Blenniiformes > Gobiesocidae > Gouania > Gouania willdenowi. The sequence continues at coordinate 39,628,101 of NC_041049.1, forward strand.
ATTTGGTCGATCACTATTTGCTTTTAGACAAGCTTCATTCTATAGGCCTGGATAGGTCTTCACTCCTCTGGTTCAATTCTTACCTTCATCATCGGCAACAGTGAGTGTTTTACAATGGCAGCAACTCTGAATTTTTATTTATTGAGAAAGGTGTTCCGCAAGGTTCTTCTCTTGGCCCACTTTTATTTTCAATATTTATTAATGATCTCCCTCTTGCATGCAATGACTGTAACATCCAACTTTATGCTGATGACACCGTGATTTATTCTGCAAAATCCATCTCAGATATTAATCACTCTATTCAGCATGATTTCAATGCGGTTCAATCCTGGCTACAATCTAATAAACTATTACTCAATAACTCGAAATCAAATTTTATGTTGTTCCAGAAGCGGGTTCGCCCAGTCTCAGCCAATGAGATTAAACTTACTTTTTCTGATTTGTCACCAGTCCCAGTTGTTGATCAGTTTAAATATCTTGGTCTATGGCTAGACTCCTCACTGTCATTTAAAACTCATATACAAACTATTACAAACAAAATTTCTTATCGCTTAAAATTGCTTTATCAATCAGTTAATTGTTTTAGTTACTCAGTTAGAAAAAGGATAATTTTACAATTGATTCTTCCCATTATTGATTACAGTGATATTATTTATCAAAACACCACTGCCACGATTCTCCAACCATTTAATGTCACTTACAATAGTCTGTGTAGATTTATCCTCCGCTGTCCCTTCAGAACTCACCACTGTCATGGCTCTCTCTGGCATCTAGACGACAGCTTCACTGGCTATTATTTATATTTAAATGTATTAATTTAAGTTTTCCTGATTATTTAAAACAATATATAATTCCTTTCAGATCGTCATACAGTTTGCGTCATGCTGATCAACCATATCTTTAGTCCCTAGAGTCAAAAAAGAAGTCGGTAAATTTTCATTCAAATATAAAGCTCCATTTGACTGGAACATTCTCCCATTATCGATCCGCTCTCTAACCTCTGTCTCTGTTTAAAAATGCTCTTATCCTCCATCTCCAGAATATCTGTCAGTGTTTTTGATTATAGGCTATGTAACCTAAAACTTTTTATTTATTTAATCTAATGAAAGTTTTTACTATCATTAGATAGCTACTATTAATGATATCACTAATATTACTTATTTATTTTTGTATAAAATATTTACTGTTTTGATCAACTGTTAAATGTATACTGTGTGTGTGTGGGTGTGTATGTGTGTGTGTCTATCTATATTTTGTTGTATTTATTATTTTTGAAAGATTGAATTCCTGTATTGTCTGCTCTGCTGTATCTCTCATTTTATGTAAGTTGAGGACCCCCTCGAAAACGAGATGTTCCATCTCAAGGGGCATATCCTCCAATAAATAAATTATCAAATTATCAAATTAAAACTAAAATGAGTTTTAATAGCTGATGAGTTTCCTGTGATTTCATTGAGAGATAAAGCTGTGTATCATTTGCATAGCAATGGAAAATTATATTATATTCTCTGATAATGTGACCTAGTGGAAGCATATATAATGTAAAGAATATTGGTCCTAAAACTGAAGAGAGATTATTAACATGAACAAAGTGTTCTGTCCAGTGACGTGCAGTCAGGGTAGGCAAGGTAGGCAGTGTCTACCCAAGGGTGAATTGATATTTCGATTATTTGTTTTAATTATAATATAATTATAAATTATTTATTTTTCAATTTCCGATAGCCTACAATACCTATAAGTTTGAAGGTGTCAGCAATTTGTGCTTTTCATAACCCAAATCACTAAACATTGCTATTTCCTAACCGCTGTACGGCAGGAGGAGGCCACACCCCTTCTCAAAAGCACATTGCTGCTCTGCCTCTGTCCCCATAGCGTGTTTTTATGTGTTTGCGCATATGCGCAGTCAGTTCCCCAAGATGACAACCATTTACATCCAAAGGCAGCTCTCTACGCTGCCTTTGGACATTACCGCGCTATGATAAATGCTATACCTAAGTTCACAGTGCATTAGTTAATTGATTACACGTGACCACTGCTGCTACGTTCTCTAGCTAGTGGGCGGGATAACACCACAGGCAGGATGACAGCGCTAGAGATGATAAAGAAACTTTTTTTTTAGTAAGAACAACGGCTTTTAAAAAATGGGAGACCAACACCTGAGTTGTCAGACCTTCAGCAAAGGTAAGGTCAGAAAATTGTTTGTATTTTCTACAGTGAATGGAACAAAAAGAAGGATTGGCTTTGTGGATGCTCCTCACTGAGGCTGTTCTGAGTTGTTGTTGCTGTTGTCATTTTCTCCATGTTTCTGTGTTTCCAACACAAACAACGGATGTCGTGTCATGAGATATATGCACCAACCCTGTCTGATGCTAAGAGGAGATCATTGGTTACTTTTACTAAGGCAGTATCTGTGCTGTGATGGGCTCTAAAGCCAGACTGAAAGCTTTCATATAAATTGTTCCTATGTACTGTAGGTGATGACATATTTGAACTGCAATGATTTTTTCAAGAATTTTGGAAACAAAAGGGAGATTGGATATAATTGGATAAGTCATTTGGATCAAGGGTAGGATTTTTTAAGGAGAGGTTTAATGACATTGGTTTTAAAGGCCTGTGGTACATAACCTGTTACTAGAGATGTGTTAATCCAGTTCATCATATTAGTACTAATTAGTGGAAGAACATCTTTAACTAGTGGAGTTGGGATTGGATCTAAAAGACAGGTTGTTGGTTTAGAAGCACTAACTATTGAGGTCAGTTCAGATAGACCAATTGGAGTGAAACTATGTAAATAAAAGCTGTATGTTGGGGTTATTTCAGGAGATGTTTTGTTTAAGAAATTATTGAGCATTCCTGCAGGGGGGACATTAGCTTTGTTTCTAATTATTAGAATTTTATCAGTAAAGAAGTTGATGAAGTCGTCACTGCTCAGGTTGACTGGAATAGAGGATGAAAAGAGGCAGTGAAATGAAAATAATGAAAAAGTGTTTTCCAAGTAATTCAGATTTTTTTTTAGTTTTACTTATTGTCAATGTTGTGTATTTATTTTATTTTTTTTATCAGTCTGTATATTTTGTTTATGTTTTCATTATATTAAATAAAGAAGTTTGTTATTATTATTTTTTAAAGGCACAAAATAGGGAATGTTTAAATTAAAATAGTATTAATTGCGAATAATTAGGATTTAAAGTCTTAACATTTAATTAAAATAAAAAAAATAAAAATAAATAACGAGCAGAAAACAAACAAAGGAAATACTTCCAGATCAAAGTTTATTCTTATTATGAAGAACGGGAATGTCGTGAATCAGCTGCCAGAAATGAATGACACCAAACAAAAAGCGTTTCCAGTTTCTAAGGTTACACGTTTGATTCCATTTGTTCTCTGTTGTGTGTGCGCGTAATTGGAATCGTTCAAGTGTCACCCTCTGCTGGTGATTGTGAGTACAACAGTTTGGTTGCAATACAAAAAATGCCACACACACACACACACACACACACACACACACACACACACACACACACACACACACACACACACACACACACACACACACACACACACACACACACAGGGCCACGTTAAAATAAAGAATAAATCAGTTTTTTTTCGAGAACCTGATTTTTATTTCAAGAATAAAGTTGTATCCAAATAAAATCGTAATTTTAAGAGATCAAAGTTAAGATATTTAGAAAATAAAGTTAATATGACTTTAATTTCAAAATATTACAACTTTATTTTTATAAAATTCCGACTTTAATCTATTAATATTACGACTTTAATATCAAAATATTGCAACTTTATTCTCATAAAGTTACAACTTCAATCTCAAAATATTATGACTTTAATGTAGAAATATGTCTTTAATCTTGAAACATTACTTTAATGTAGAAATAGTATGTCATTCATCTTACAGTGCTCAGATTTATTTTTATTTTAATGTGGCCCTAATACGCTGTCGTAATATGGAGCAAAAACAATGAGCAAATCCATTTAATGTGAACAACTGACATCCAATATGGAGTAATTTGAAAAGTGCTTTTTTAAAACTATGTCCCATCATTTTTGTCACAATTCTACAAAAACACACTCAGCAGTTTTTCCGTGTGCAAAGATATCGCTCGCAAAAATATTTGGTCAATTCACAATTAAATCTTACAACTCTATTGATTAAATTGTCTCTGTAATGCAGAGGAAATGTGCAGAAGTGGTTTTATAAACTTGAAGCGTATCAATACGTTTGTTTAAGACCCTAAACTTAAGTTATTATAAAAATTAAATACAGTACAAAGCAAACAAACAAAAACAACATGTTCAATCCGTGTACTGTTTGTTCTTTGGTTATTCCGTTCTAAAACAACCAAAATCAAAAAAAACAAATAAACCGTGGTTATTTGTTTTACTGACTTAAAACCTAAACATAAACACAGAAAAATCAAAAACCAGATAAGCAGCATTTTTCTGTTTTAACATTAAATATTATTGGTGAAATCTTGTTGTGTTTGTGAGATATTTGGATATTTAAGGGGAAATCAGAGCAAGAGCTTAAGCACGTCACATTCTGTAAGAGGGAACAGAACCAGAACTGAAGTCCACTGGTTTCCCTCCACAGATACTGGACCAGGTCTCTACACACAATAGGACTGTTTAGGATTTATTTCAGCAGCTCATCATGCTCATGTTTTCATTCAGTCTGTGGATGTTTGAGCTCACATTTATGTTTTGTTTTGTGGTGTTACGGTCCAAATAACATCCATTTAAACTGGAGACTGAATACTGTGTGGAACAATAGATCATAAAAATTCTACCATTTGACACTTTTGCAAAGACAAACACACAGTTAGATTTTTTTGCATGTTATAATATCGTGAGCCACTGAGTGCAGCCGTTAACACACACGGAAGTTGATCACAAGAAACGAGGAGCACCAGAAGAATTTATGTTTTGGTTTTAAGTCGGTAAAACAAAACAACCACACCGTTAATTTGTTATTTTGGTTTTGTATTAAAACGGAATAACCAAAGCACTAACAGTACACAGATTGTGTTGGTGTGTGCTGATTGGATGTAGTTAGAGTTGTGACTGAAGTATACCATTATCATCCTCACAATGGGGCGCTATTCCCTCACTGTCTATCTCTTTTTTCTTCTCACACACCCTCAGAACATCCCAGGATGGCGACAGTAGGTGGTGTTGAAAAATAAGCTCCGCCCCCTTGGAAACGGCGAAAAGACACATGAGCGTGCAGATGACGTTGAATGTCCTGTAGGGAAAGTACTGCATGATGACTCCGCCCTCTTCCTTCCAGCCCGGGTACAGGATGACGGGGGCGATACCGAACAATTGCTCCCCGCTGAGCAAGCGCAGCAGCACGCCCAGCACGAATGCGCTTATGGCGCCGTATGTGTTAGCGCAGCCAAAGTAGAGCACGCCCACCAGCTGTGGGAACACCACGCAGTATAGGAGGTCAGCGCTGATCAGCCACAGCGCCAGCACGCTCTCATCACCGAAGGCCGCGCCCGTTCCACTCAGGCCCACCAGCAGCGTGCTGACCCGGATCACCCACTGCAGCTCCGTCTCTGACGCCTTTGGGACCACACCAGGCAGGATAGGGGTCAATTACAATTGCAATTGATAATTAATTACAGTTATGACATACGTATAATTGTAAATGTAAAAAATCTGTTGCTTTTGTAATCATAATTGAATTTTAATTGAGTTTAAATAATTTACTTTGACAGTTTTTATATAATTTTAATGTTAATTACAATTACAATTAAATTAAACAAAAACCTAGTAAAAAAAAAAAAGGTCCAAACAATGTGTTGGTAAATAGAAATCTAGAAATTGTACTTTCTGTCAATACCACGGACAGCAAATATTCAGTTAATAATCAATGTTGGGGTCATTATAATTGTAATGACATAATGGATAATAATTACAATAATTGTGTAATTATAATTGTCATTGTACTTTTAAATCTGTATAATATTCATAATTGTAATTGACATGGAAATTCTATAAAAACTGTCAATTACAATTTCATTAAACAGAAATCTGTAGAACCATGTTACAGTTTTATGTCTGCATGCGTAGTTAACAATTGTTAAATATGTTTCATATTTGCAACTTTTAACCAATATCTGAGGTTTTTAAAATCCAATTTCACCACCTTTTCCACCATTTTTGGTCACTTTGAACCCATTTTATTTCTGATTAAAACAAGGATTTACATCTTTAAGGTGACTATATACTATGGCCCAAATAATACTAAACTTCCTGGATAACAGTGGATACTATTCAAAAATCTCTCCCTTTATTCCCCCTTATAGATGGCCCTGTCTCCACATGACTGTTCTGTAGTGTTCATGTCTGTGTTCAACCACCATCAGGTATAGTGGGGGTCCCCGGTCTCTGGAATTTTTGTTTTGGGGGTCGTGGGCTGAAAAGGTTGAGAACCACTGCTCTAGAGGATCACTTTACAATTTTTGAAACAAAAAGGCTCAGACGCCCACACCAAAAATATTAATACCAATATTTTCATTGATGAGAAAGCGTAACAAGGTAAACCAAGAGATGAGAAACAAATGTGATGATAAATAATATTTTTCAATGTATTTTACAGCTGATTTAAGACATGAATCAAAACTAAACGTTATCATTAGAGATGCAAACAGAACGCTAACACAAGAGGAAGGTTACATTTAATAAGGTTATTCATTAGAGGTTCAGTAATTGAACTTTAGTAACTGAGAACATAATTGTAATTGACTTTCAGGGAGAAAATAGTCTTTGTAATTTTAATTGTAATTGGGAAAAAATGCTGGTCATTGTAATTGAGTTGTAATTGAAGATGTAATTGAAAAATTTAATTGACCTCAACCCTGACAGCGGGACCAGGGGCAATGAAAGGGCGCTACCGTGCTGCCATGCCCACACACACACACACCTGTGTCCTGATGGTCTTCTTGTAGATGTTCTGTGTGAACATGGAGGCTGAGGATAGCAGAGCAGAGTCCATGGAGGACATCACGGCCGCAGCGATGGATGCGATGCCCAACACAGAGAGCCAGCTGGGGGTGAGGTGGTCCAGGACCAGGGGGAGGATCTTACCGGCCTCGCCTCGATCAAACGGAGATGGTAGACCGTAGTCCGTCATGTTCCAGTCTGAGACACCAAGAGAAGAGGTAGCATCGAGTTTATTTATACACACTTATCGTGTATAGGGTCAGAGGATGGAAGGGACTGCATAGCACAGACACATCACCCTGTAGGATAAGCAATTTGAGCATAAATGTGATATTACCCATAGTTAATCTCTACTAGTGCTCAGTTTAGGTTTACTAGTCCACAAGTAGACTTTAATAGTGAAGCAAAAGGTGTCACTAGTTAGCATCATATGCTAATAAGGGAGTGGGGAAAGTAAATTCAGGCTTAAACTGCTTTCCATAAGCTTTACTAGTACTACTAGTAGATTTAAAACACTCTACTCATACTACTACTGAGATTTTTTGAGTGTACTGGTAGTATTAGTAAACAAAAAACAGTTTTAGTAGAAAAGTTTTTTGTGCAATAGTGCGCAAGTAGAGCTACTAGTAAAGCAAAACAATCTGCTAGTAAAACACAATGTGTTACTAGTAGTACTAGTAGAATTAAAATACATTACTAGTTATTCGGTAATAATATACATATTTGTGCCGAACCGTTCGGTATGCGACTACCGGTTTACAACCCTGTACCGAATTGAGTGCAGAATATAATTGTATACTATTTATTTGTATTTTTAATCAGTTTTTGTGAGCAGGACCATTTAAAATATCTATTAGTTAATTAAGTGGAGGACAGGTGGACGTGCCGTTAAATTTCCGCCTCCACCGTGTGCAGCGCCTCATTCACAACATGACAATTGAGTCTGACGAACTTGAAGACCCACCTGCAGACCTCAAGTCCCAAGACTTTTCTATTGAGGTACGTACTGAACTGTGACTTTTGTAAACCATTACACCCTAATTACTAATAAAAATTCAAAGCTTTACTAGTACTACTAGTGACAAAATTGGCCATGTTGCTAGTATAATTATGGTGTGAGTGTGTGTTTATGGTCACACGTACCAGCAGCAGTGGCTGCCACTCCAATAATAACAGAGGGGATTCCCATGATGAAGACGGCACCAGCAGCAGCAAAGCAGGTGAACTGAGCCTGAGCCACAGAGGCTGCAGAGAGGATCCTCTGGTACAGAGCCTGGTACGCCAGTCCACCTAGTCCCTGCAGCGCACGCACACGCGCACACACACACACACACACACACACACACACACACACACACACACACACACACACACACACACACACACACACACCGCTCAACTCATATCACATTGTTTCACTAACTAGGTTTTAACATTAACTTCTACCAATAGAGAAATTTAAGCCTTTCACTAAAACCACTACACAAAAACAGTTTCCTGTTGTGACCAAGCTAAAATTACTTGAAAAAAAACATGTAATAAGGTTGAAATTGTTGGTCGGAAGTTTATTTTAATCTCCATTATAAACAGTCAGTGTGTTCATATGTTGGTAAAGTTTGGTGCATTGTGTAACCCATTAGATACTTAGATTATTAAGCAAAGTAAAGTAATGGCGAAACAATAAGTATATAAGTATAATTTTAGACTAGTAAATCAGAAGACTAAGTACAACTCAAGGAGAGAGGAGCAGAAACTGAAGAAACTGACAAACTGCTTTTAAAGGTACCATGTATTATGTGAACAGACAAAAGACATTTAAATACATCAAAACATTATTTTGAATGACCATTCTGTGCATATGTACAATGTCAAGTATGATAAATATAAAGAATATAAAGATCCTGAGAACCCTTTTCTAAATCAAAATATTGAACACTTAAAAAACGAATTATTCAAGATTACAACACGAATACAGAAAAGTCAAATAATAATTCCTTGGATCCGTGATGCTCAAATGTTCAAGTTGTCCATTTCATTCACACACAAAATAACAGTACATCAACCTAGGCAGGGATTTAGAGTCCAGAAGAAGGTTGTGTGCATGTGTGTGAGAGCAAGACTTCATGCTACAAGAGCCTCCTACCGCCCGGATTAAGCAGGAGGTGGGGTTCCATGCTGGAAGACTCCGTGAGTTACAATTTTTCCTGGATACAGTGGGCTTAATGCCTTTCTATAGCTCGCCATTAATTACTTGGACTGTGCAGAGAACAGGTCCATGTAACACAAATATTTCTCTGTGTACACAATTCCTTAAATATTACAGGTTGTATCATAGATAAATTACATTCTATATACTGATCAAATATTGGACAATATATTTCATGATTCTCAGATTATTAAATTATCATCAATATCATTAAATATATAAATTAATCATCTAAATATTAGCATATAGTCAATATAAATATCAAAATATCAGCTTGCATTTAAAGTACAAAGTGCATTGGAACCATTAAAGGGGCCATATGTAGAATTTGCAAACAAATTCTGCCACCACCAGGAGGCTATACGCCTTTGAGGTGTTCTGTCTGGCGGAAATTAAAAAGAAGAAGAATCCTCCACTCTCAAGCTCTCAAGGTGTCAACGGGATGAATACAAGTGTATAGTTATTTCAGAAGATGACATCTTCAAGTATTTCACCTCCAAATGAACCAGTAAGTAACCCTGCTCCCACCAGAGGCTGAGAAGAATTAGGTCATGCCCAAGATGGCCTAGTTCAGGGACAGCTCTGCTGTAAATAGGCTTATACTCACCCAACCGGTGGAAAAAAGTACTACAGGTTGGCCAGGCCGGCAATATTTATTAATGTATATATAAATATGTAATCTAAAAAAAAAAATCACATAAGGCATGACAGCTAAGGACATGTTTCCTAACACTCAAATTTTGATTTTTGGTATTTCAGACATATTTAAAAGTTGAAAATTCACAAAAATTCTACATATGGTGTGATGGCGGTGGTCGGTGTTTGGCATTAGGCTCCTATGAGTTATCGCTTAATTAGATCACTTTCATGATTTGTCACAACAGTTTTATCATTAACTGAAGTTAACCTACCTGTAGCAACAACATCCAAAGCCTCTCTTGCATGTGACCGCCACTTTTGGGAAGCGCAAGATATAGACGTTCTAATTGGTCGAGCCGAGTCATGTGACCGGACGCAACCTGTACGTAAGACCAAAGATGATACGACAGGCAAGAGGATGCATGCACTGATTTGACACCCGTGTTACAATTGCATTGTGGGATGTGGAGTCCTGTAGATGGATGCTTAGAAATGTTTTTACTTCATTCTTAATGTGATTTCTTGTGTTCAGCCTAAAAAACTCTGACAAAGTGACTTCCAACACATTTCTGCTGTTTTCACTGAAAGTTGAAGCCAAACAAAGGAGGATGTTAGTTTTAGTATTTATGCAGAAAGATCTGTATTCGGCCTTAGTTGATAGTCTAATGAAGTGAGGTGATATCACTAGGAATACTGGGAACAAAGTAGAACAAAATGGAGTCAAACCAACCACTGTCCTTCTCGTCTGGAGAAAAAACACAAGAAATCACAGTAAAGGTGAGGTCACACCAAAAGCGACTTCAGCGACTCTGGCGAGTAAATTATGTTCAAAATCAACGTAAATGACGCAACGTCCAGTGACCAATTCAACTCACAATTCTCCCCGGTCATCACGCCACGTCGTCACGAAACGATGAAGTGAACGATGAAGTGAACGAAAAGCGCAATTATATTCAAATATCTTCATCATGGTCCATTAAGTGCTGCTGTGCAGCAGCTTCAGGTAAGCCATGATGAGCACTGCCGTTTGTGTGTGTGTGTGAGGGGCAGGAGTGGCGGCAGCGGCACGCCACACACCGCGGAGGCTCCACTCCAAAGAATCTGACAAAAAACTTGGAACAACGTTTTTAGGGGCATTCTTGGCTAAATTGTGGGACAAATGGTCCATGACCCTTGCTAATTTCCGACATGGGAATTGTTTTTATCGTGGGATGACATAATCTTACCGGTGAGAATGTTTTTGACGATATATCATAAACGATAACATATCACACATTCATGTCAACACACTGACTGTTTATAGTGGAGATCAAAACAAACTTTTAAGCAGAAATTTCAACCTTTTTTAACATTTATTTTGAGCAAATCCAGCTTTAAATTCACTCAGCAAACATTTAAATAATGCAAAAATAAAGAAAGCCTGATGTAGGTTTCAGGGGGACGCCCTAAAACCAGCTCAGTGTCACTGTGTGTCGGAAGCACAATAAAGCGTTCCATAAAATGTGTCTGAAGCTACAAGGAGGTTTTAGATTTCCTCTTTGGGAACGCTGCTCAGTAATTAGGTTTACATCTAATGAGCAGTAATAACTCAGCTCTTTGAAACACAAGCCGTGAGCTTCTAAGTATCACACTTAGAAGCTCACAGCTTGTGTTTCAAAAAAGAGAAGTTTGTAAGAAGTGTTGTGAGATTGTAGTGGAGCCACAAATGAATGAATTTACCATTAAAAGAAGCTCATCAGTCCATTGTCCTGCATTCTCCAGCTCCAGGTTTCCAAGCCATGACGTGTGTCCACTGGACTGGTTGAAGTGCACGGCTTGTGACGAGTCACTGATGGCTGGACTCAGAATAACGAAAGGAACACAAAGCCACTGCAACAAAGAAACACACCAATAAGGTGATCATTACTACATGTTTAAGAGCTCAGTCAGCAGCAACTAAACCCTGGAGTATGTTTATACACATCAATACTAAGGTTGTGAATGATAAACCGATGTGACTGGATGTCCAGTTCAACAAGTGAGAGATACGGCTGCATCGGTAGCAGCCTCCTCAATCGATAGGAATTGGCAATGAAAAACAAGATTAATCGGTTGTAGAGGATCGCTGTTCCCACTCAACATTCTTGGAGCCAGAGTCTGCGTAGTAGGATCCGGCAGGAAGCGTGTCACCAGGAGCCCTGGTAGCACGCTTCCGCCTATTTAGCGTACTGCCCTGATGAGTTTTGCAGCCCAGCAACTCAAAAAACTTAAGTATCTTTCCCACTGGAAATTCTCCCAACATCTTGTTCAGATGATCAGATCATAGAGGTTAGTACAAGTACTAGTAGCTCAAAAAAGACCAAAAAACTGAAAGGAAAAGTTTAATGGCATCTCGGCTTTCCTTCACGACTTAACTGCTTAAGAATTTTCACAAAAAGAGCTACGCAAGATCCACGGCTGTCAATCATCGTCATATAACACCTCAAATCCCATTTTTCAACCTCAAATAATTTACCGTATTTAAAAACAAACTTCACAGAAAATGAGCACTTGAACACAATGTAGGGTGATAATAACTAATGATCACAGCAGTTTAGGTTTGCAAAAAAATATGTGACGAGTATTTTAAGCATTGCTAAGATAAGAATGTGGTCGTTCCACTCTAGCTCCCAAGGCCTGAGGCCACATTTTGAGATGACCAGCAGGGGTCATCATTAAAAGGTTATTGTTACATGGTTTGTTTATAGGTGTGTAACATGTTCACATTGAAATGTTGCATCTTTGTTACCTACCTCCCGTGCTCAAAACACTTTGCTCAGGCTGAAATGTTGCACTTTGTCGTTAGTATTCTGTGGTAATTTTACCTCTGGAATACCCATCTAATGAGTCAGCCAGACTTTTTTTTTTGGTCCATGTCTTAAAATAAATACATTGACATTGTTGTTCCGTATTTGTTTTGCCTGTGCCATAAAGCCACAATGCTTGGGGATATGGGGTCGTTTATGTATTTGAAAAGAAAATATTGTACTGTCACTTTAGGATTGGCTTGTTTTATAAAATATTTATAACAAATATTTACCGTAGAAGCAAATCGTATAGTTCCTACACTGTATTGAATCGATTCCTATCGAATCGGTCAGTAATAAAAGGAAATCGTTTTTTTAATTGAATTGTAACCTGTGTATCGAAATGCATATCGAATTGTTTATCACAGAGAGATGTGCAACCCTAATTACTACAGTGGTGTTAAACTCATTTTAGTTCAGGGGCCAAATACAGACCAGTTTTAGGTGCAAATTCAACATTAATGTGCCATGGTTTGCACTTCTACGTATACATAATACAGTATATAAATGATAAAGTATGAGTATATTCACCTAAATGTCCCTGATTTTGGGAGTTTGGGGACATTTTGTGGAATAATTTAAGGAAAATTCAACAATTTCAGATTAAAAATAACTCATATGATATAAGAAGCGGAAACATGAGCTCTACAAATATTTTGGATTTTAATTGAGTTTTTTGCATTTGGAGGGGCTGGGATATCCAATTTTAATATTAATTTACAAAGTGTTTCATGTGTTTTTCTATCATTTTTACTTTCTCGAGTGGGTCAAAATTGATGCTCTAAAGCAGAGGTTCTCAACGTTGGGTATGAGGGACAACAAACTAACTAGGCTTCACAAACTGTATTAGAAATTTCTGTGTTCAGGATTTAATGGGCGGATCAGAAATCATAGCCACATTACGTTACGTAGCCATCATTAGCATAAACCCGACTCAACTTCCGCGGCCTCCAGTGGGCGCAATTCAGCACCTAGTCGAACACAAACCACATATTCGGACTTGGGGGGAATAAAACATGTCTGCTGGTGCCACATTTTCCATGAAGTGAGCACTTTTAATTGCACAGCAATTGTGTGTTTTTCCTCTAGCGGGCGCAGTTCTAACTCTACCCAGGAGGGATGCACATATTCGGACTCAAGGGGAGCAGGCCTTTCCACTGACACCTCGTTTGGCCCGATCCGAGCACTTTTGGAAAACCGATGGGAGAAGCACTATCGACGCTGGAGCCACTTTCACACTACTTTCTCCTATAGGCATATTACACGGAGGCGGCGTCCCTCCCACATGTGGGCGTGGTTCCAGCCCATCTAACTGACACGCCCCCAGCATTTCAGGTCAGAGAGAAGTGCTTAGACCTAATTTTAATACACTTTTTTTTTTCATCTTTCAAATTTGGCTCAGTGGTTATGGACACGATTCAATGGTGTGACAAACTCATAACACAAATTTAGTTCTGCTTTACACAGACTTTAACCTATTTTTAATCACTTTTTCTTTCCATATTTTTGCTCCTTTTAATGCATTTTTGCTACATTACTCCAATTTCTGCCACTTCTGCATTACATTTCAATGCCTTTTCTGCATATTTTTTCCACTTTCAAGACATTTTCAGCACTTATAAACCCTTTCCACCACTTTTCCACCTAACATCAGATGTGTTGACCCATTAATGTCACTTTTAAACCGACGATTTAATGTAAAAAGTTTCATTGGTCCACCTGGTCTAATGTGACGGAGCTCAATTTTTTGGCAACATGAAACTCGAAAACCAGAAAAGGGTTCAAAGCAAGGAAAATAAGTAGCTGCTTATAGTCCGGAAATTACAGTATGTGCCAGTTTAAACTAACTGTTCTAATATTGACACTTTGAACCTTTTTTTTAATATTACTTTTTCTGTCCATTTTTGGCCACTAATTTGCAACTTTTAATCATTTCTGTGGTTTTTAAAATGTAATTTCAGCTCTCCCCTTTATTCCCCCTTATAGATGGCCCTGTCTCTACATGACTGTTCTTTAATGTTCATGTCTGCCTTCAACCACCTTCAGGTACAGTGGGGGTCTTGATATTTTTATATCAATAAAGTCTGACCAGAAATACAATTAATTCTAGTTTAAATTTGCTGATGAAAAATGTCACACAGGCACATTTATTAACAAACAGCTGCACAATATGAGCCACTTTTGCTTTTTTCTCCTCTAAGGGACAGCACGTGTGAGTGAGTTTTATGCTGTTCTGAGAAGTAGCTAAAGCAGCAATACCTAAAATGAGTATTTTAATACAAAAATATATCATAATTTTCAATATCTGTACATATATGCTTGTCGTTCTCACCAGGCTGATGAAGATGAAACACAGTTGGATGATGTCAGTATAAGCCACAGAATAAATCCCTCCCAGTAAAGTGTAAGTGATGGACACCACTGCAGAGATGATGATGGAGGTTGCAGAGGAGAGTCCGAGAATGATGCTCATCGTTCCACCTGAACAATCACAAAGACCAGTGAAGTCAGTGAGTGAGGAAGGATGCTAGCATGTTAGCATGTGACATGTGAGCTAGCTGACAGGTCTCATAAGATGATGAGCGCTACATAATGCCTCCTCTGCCTTCAGCTGACTCATAACGCTGCAGCTTCGATCGGAGCTTCTCTTTTACTGGCCCCCGACACTGTAATGGTGCGTTTTCAGCAGCGTAGGGGGGATTTTCTGTTGTTTTTTCCTTTTTAAATGGATACCGTCACAATAATTGTTACACACATGGACACAAAAGGGACTTCCAGGCGTACAATGCACGGGTTGATTTAACTCTCTTTTTAATCTGCATAACCACGAAACACATTCATCAGCTGCACCGTCTATTTAATAAAGGCAATCTGCTCGGACACTCCAGTCTTTACCTGAGGACCTCTGCAGCCCTTTAGCTGCCCCTGATGCTGCCTGTGTGCATCCTCCGCTTATGTAACTGTAATCACCATCCGTAAGCTCCAAGGAGTGTGGACATTTTTAACTCAGAAAAATTTGAAGTGCAATTAATATAATGCAGTAATACTTATTAAAGTGTCCTGGATGCAAATCAAACAAAAAACAAAAATGTATTTCATCATCTTCAATATTTTGTATACTTGATACACAGGGATAAAAGTAAGTTCAACAAAACAAAACATGAAAACAAAATATGATTAGAACTACAACTACACAGCACACCTTTAGAGGTCTAGAACAATCAATGCATCAGTTAGTCAGAACTATTTCACTGGCGGAAAGGAGAACCCACACAACATTTGTTAACGTTATGGCAAAATATTGTGCAGGAGGTTAATGAGAACGTGTTACTCACCCAAAGCTGCGAGAATGCAGGCGACCCACAAAATATCACTGAGCAACACAGGGAGGAGCAGGGCGGCAGTGAACGTGTTACCGTAGCGTTTCTGAAACGGGTCCAACATGGTCATGTAACGCTTTGACCTCATTGGCTTTGCAAAAAATAATCCTCCTGAAAGATAAAAATTAAAACTATCATGTCAGAAAGAAATAACGGCAAAAGAAAACATTGAAGCGTTTTTAGTCCAGTGAGGAAGAAAAATCCTATTTTGGAGTTGACGTCGACCAAAAGCAGCTCATGAAACCAAAAATTACCACAATACTCACAAATGAGCAACTTTTATAACATTTGGGGCCACAAAAATGTGACTTATTGATCTGATTGCCACATTTTTAACATTCATGTCAGCATTTAAAGTAAAGCCCAATCTGAGCCGTAATGCATGAAGACCAAAGGCTTTCTGTGTGTTTCAATCCAATCCAATCCACTTTATTTATAGAGCACATTTAAACAACAAAACGTTTCCAAAGTGCTGAACATGCGACCACAACAATAAAACCAAAACAATACAAATGAGCTCTGCCACTAAATGAGTGTAAAACAATAAATAAAAATAAAACAGTTTAAAAGAATAAATATAAATAAAAACACATTAAAAACTATAAATAAGAATAAAACTCAATAACATAAAATAAAAGACACAGAGGACCACACAACTTACGCGGTGCTAAAAGCCAGAGAATAAAAGTGAGTTTTGAGACGAGATTTAAAACACTCCACGGTGGGGGCCGTACGGATGTGGAGGGGCAGAGCGTTCCACAGCTTAGGGCCGACAACGGAAAACGCTCTGTCCCCTTTAGTGTTACGGTTTGCCTTCGGAACCACGAGCTGGAGCTGGCCCTCAGACCTCAAAGCGCGCGGGGGTCAGTAAATTTGGATGAGGTCTGTGATATACTGAGGAGCCAGTCCATTCCAAGCTTTAAAAACAAACAACAAAATTTTAAAATCAATTCTAAATTTAACAGGGAGCCAATGCAAAGAAGCAAGGATTGGGGTGATGTGTTCACGCTTTTTGGTCCCTGTTAAAAGTCGTGCCGCTGCGTTCTGGACTAACTGCAAGCGGTAAAGTGCCTTTTGGCTGATGCCCGAGTAAAGTGCGTTGCAGTAGTCCAGACGGCTTGAAATAAAAGCGTGCACGACTTGTTCAAAAAGATTAAATGATAAAAAAGGCTTAACTTTGGATAAAAGACGAAGATGATAAAAACCCGATTTTAAAACGCCATTGATCTGTTTATCAAATTTAAAATCACTGTCACTGGGATGCAAATACTTTTGGAGTGATCCCAAGTCTGTGAGGGTACATCCAAATGCCATTATTTCTGTTTTTCCCTCATTTAGTTTAAAAAAATTCTGGGCTAACCAAGCCTTGACGTCACCCAGACAGTGGAGCAGGGGTGTCAGGGGGCTGTGGTCATTCTTTGCAATGGGCATGTAAATTTGACAGTCATCTGCGTAGAAGTTGTAAGACATGCCATGTTTCTTAAAAATCTCTCTAAGTGGGAGGAGATATATAGCAAAAAGAATGGGACCCAGGATAGATCCCTGGGGGACTCCACAGTGAAGTGGGGCAGAAGATGAAGTGGAGTCCCCCAGCCTGACGGAGAATGACCTCTCCGACAGGTAGGACCCAAACCACTCCAACGCGGTCCCCCTGACACCCACGCGATCTCTTAGGCGATCTAAAAGAATTGTGTGGTCGACTGTGTCAAAAGCAGCCGTCAAGTCTAAAAGCACTAAAATGGCAGAGCCTCCAGAATCAGTCATTAAAAACAGGTCATTAAAAACCTTTAAAAGTGCAGATTCAGTACTGTGCAAAGCTTTGTAGCCTGACTGATATGGGTCTAAAGTGCCATTTTCATCTAAAAAAGGTTGCAACTGTGCAAAAACGCATTTCTCTAAAATTTTCGATACCAATGGTAGTTTGGAAATTGGGCGATAATTCGCCAAATTTGCAGGGTCAAGGCCAGGTTTTTTAATCAAAGGCTCAACTCCAGCTTTCTTACAAAAAGCTGGCACTATGCCAGTAGCCAAGCTGCTGTCGATGATCTCCCTAACAGAAGAGCCAATGGTGTCCCAAACCTCTTTAAAAAAGCGAGGAGGGACCGGGTCTGTGGGACAGGAGGAGGGTTTAAGTTTTTTAACTATCCCTGTGAGCACAGACAATGACACAGACTCAAACTGACAGAAAACAGCTAAGCATTGAGTGGATACACAACTCCACACTGAAAAGGGAGATATGTTGGCCCTAATAGCAGCAACCTTCTCATTAAAAAAGGAGAAGAATTTTTCACAAGTTCCACTTGTCATCTCCAATGAAGTGGACGGATTAAAAACAGAACCAATCGTTTTAAAAAGAACTCGAGGCTTACTGACATTATTCGAGATCAAGTTAGAGAAATATTGAGTTTTTTCAGCTTTAACAGCACTTTGATAGTTTCTCCAGCACTCTCTAAGAATCTGGTGCGAGACCTCCAAATGGTCCTTCTTCCACCTCCGCTCTGCCCTCCGACACTCACGCCGAGCTGTGCGCGTAGTGTCATTGAGCCACGGTTCCTGCTTTGGCTTAGGACATATGGCTCTGAGGGGAGCAACACTGTCCAGGACTTCAGAGCAGGTGGAAGTAAAAGAGTTCATCAATTGCTCGGTGTCCATAGATGCAGCGGAGTTTAGATGATCCAGAAACGATGCAGTAAAAAGAGGAGAAAAAGCAGCGGCCGTGTCGGGCTTAATAACACGACCATGACGCACGCAAGACAGCTTCACCTCCAAGTCCAAAATAAGATCAAACATGACAGGGCTGTGGTCAGAAAACACGGCATCTCCAACAACGACATTGTTCACAGGAAAACCACATGACAACACAATGTCTAGCGTGTGCCCGTGCACTTGTGTGGGGCCAGTGACATGTTGCGTCAGATTAAAAGCTTCCACCAAGTCCAAAAACTCTCTGGCCATGGGTTTAGAAGGACAACATACATGCACATTAAAATCTCCGACAATTAAAACCCTGTCATGACGCGTGAGCACACAAGCAACAAATTCATAAAAGTCTCTAATAAAATCCTTGTTGTGCTTCGGTGGTCTGTAAATGACAGCGCACAGTACTGGGTCAGCCTGTCGCAGCTCAAAACAGCTCAGTTCAAATGAAGAAAAAGACCTCTCAGATACCACTTTGTGATAAAAGCAGTTCTTTAAAACAGTAGCTATACCTCCGCCACGACCAGTGGTTCTCGGTGCGTTGATAAAAGTACAGTCTGGAGGTAATAACTCTGAGAAAGCAGTAGACTGACCGCTGTTGATCCAAGTCTCTGTTAAAAACAGTACATCCAAATCGCACGATGTAAAGAAGTCCTGCAGGATGAAAGTTTTATTCGCCACAGACCTCGCGTTCACGAGTGCGCACCTCGTAGAAGCTGTAGTAGCCGCCTGAGCTACCCGGCTCAGCGGCCTGAGGTTAGCCGGGGACACACCGTCAGAAACCCGGAAAGAAGAGCGGCGAGGGCGCAGCGCGCAGAGATCCTCCCGTTGTCCGGTAATGGGCACCAACCAAGCGCCAACTGGAGCGAGTGTGCGTCGCTAGACATAGCGGAAAAAACAGTCTCTGTAATCCCGTGGAAGTTCCGAGGACCACACCGCGGTGGGAGAAAGAGCCAACCAGGCTTTCAGCTTCACGAGCCGACCGGATCGGACTCCTCGGCGTTTACGCTTCCTGGGCAGCGGCGCATTCACCCTGAGGAGGTGCGCAGGCAGGTCAGCCAGGTAGAATGAACCTGACTTGTTGTTTGCATCACGAATGGTACACGATTGCACCGTTTCTTTTATTTTGAGCAATTCTTGACAATTATACACCAGCAGTGAGTCGATGGTCCTTGTAACAGATGTTAAAATCAGCATAAAACAAATAAAACTGAGCAGAGCCAAGCAGCACACCAGACACACCGGCGCCATCTTGTTTCACTTGTCATTTTGCTTAATTTTTTCTCATTTTATGTATTCTTTAGCTTTTGTTTTGTGTATTCTTCTGTCCTTCTGTGTGTTTTAAGTCATTTTCTGCATTTACTTTGGGGACCGAACAAAATTCGACCGAGGCATGTTTGTCTGCTCTATTGGCAAATTAAGCTCTGTTACATAAACTCAGCAGACTGTCATCATATGAAATATCTTCCCTCCCTGACCTCAGGAGTAAAGTCAAACACGTGATGTGATAACAACATGACCAAAACAAACAACTATATTCTAGTGAATGATAAATGCGTGCAAAGCCTTAATGATTTGCTTTCTAGTTAAAATCATTGTTAATCCTTTAGACTTAAACTAAAATAAATTTTATTTTGGGCATTTTTTGTTTCTCTGCTGTAGCTGAAGACGTTTGGGAGAAATTTTCATGTGGGGCACATTTGGGATGTTGAAAATCATGTAATTCTTCCTGACGTTTGTTTAACATGAGGTTGAATGATGAAGGTCTTTCCACTCCGTTACCTTTTTGTGGTAACGAAGTGAAATGGACAACAGGAAAGTAGGTCACAGCCATCACACACTGAGCTACAACTCAATGATTCCTGTTCTAATACCTAATGTCCTTCAATTGCTTTTTAAACAGCAGTGTTGGGAACGTTACTTTAAAAAAGTAATTAGTTATAGTTACTCACTACTTGTTCCAAAAAGTAACTGCGTTAGTAACTAAATTACTCTATAATAAAAGTAACTCATTACCAAGGAAAGTAACTATTTGCGTTACTGTTAAAAAAAAAAAGTTGCTATATGTCAAAGAATTCACATTTTTTAGATGCGTGTGTCGTGAGGTGTTTCATTACATTTGAGTTGTTTACAACGGATGTGGACAAAGTCTTCACTCCTGGATATAATGAACACTTCACATGCACGTTCTTGCCTTTGACCACAATTAATTTAAAGTAGTGTTTGTATCATCACCTTAAAAATGACAACTTTTCATCAGACTGCTCCACGCTCACCATCTCTGCTGATTCATCCAATCTGCTGTGTGTGTGTGTGTGTGTGTGTGTGTGTGTGTGTGTGTGTGTGTGTGTGTGTGTGTGTGTGTGTGTGTGTGTGTCGTGTGTGTGTGTCGCGTGTGCTGGCACGTCGCCTTAGCCAATCATAATCGCTCACCTTGCTTTTAACCCGCCTCCTCTTGCTGGCACATGTGTAAAAACACTGGCTCTGATTGGCTACCATTAAACATGACGCCGCCTTAGCCAATCATAATTGCTCACCTTGTTTTTTACCCACCTCCTCACTACAGCTGAGTAAGAAGCCAGGGCTGCTTTCAGATAGCAGTTTATTCAATCACTGCATGTAATGCACCACATTTAACGTTCAGTAACGATAAAGGTGTTGTAACGGCGTAAAAAGCAATTAGTTAGATTACCCCGTAACTGAAAAACAAACGGCGTTACATAACGCCGTTATTTTAAACGCCGTTATTCCAAACACCGTTATTCCAAACACTGTTAAACAGTGACATCATAAAGTTGTTCTGGGGTTTCCATGGATACGGTTGATGGTAACGGAGTGGAAAGGAAAAGGAAAAATGCTCAAATTCATCAATCGAACCTGCGTTACAAAAAAAAAACTAGGTGAACTAGCAAGCTAGGATTTTTCTGCTTTATTAAGCAATACACACTTAATATTTCAGTGGGTCACATTTTTACTGAAAACAACATGTTAAAAAAGTATCAGGCCCGGGACATGTTTTTTACCAAATGTGGCCCTCATGAAAATTTTGTACATAAACGCTAACGTTTAAATGAACACGTGCTTTGCCAGACTTAAACGTGTTCTAAACTCAATTTCTATGATTCCGTTACAAGAACTACTCAAAATTGAAACGTAAAATATATTTTCTAGTTTCCTAAGCCCAAATTACTCACAATTTTAGGCAAATTGTATTAATTTTCACTCATGTTTAGTGTGCAAAAAAAAGAAATAGTTTGAGTTTTCGTTACTCACCCAACAGAAAATTCATAGCGTACGCAGGGAGCCCGACAGCCCAGATGAGACCTCTCCCAGGGGTGTAAACAGCTTCAGCCGTTCCCATAATGTAGCCTCCGCCGACCCATGTCGCTTAGAAAGAAGCACAGACCACCGAGAAAATGAACGAGGGTGCAACATAAATCACAGCATATGTATGGAATTGGTGAGACGTACCTGTCATGGTAAAAATACCAACCAACACGCTGATATTGCGACCTGCAACAATTGTGACTTCGCTCTTGCTGCCGATGCATGTCTTCTCGACTTTTTTGGATTTTCGATACCCCCATAATCCAATTAAGAGGATGCAAATATAAAAAAAGACCACAGTCACCAGTCCGGGGACGTCCACTGCCATGATTATCTGGTTATGAAATCAATCCACAATCTATCACACACTGGTACATAACTGACACAGGAAGGAAATGCTCCTTCAAGGTGTGCCAAGGCATTCAAAGTCAGTAATCCTCTTAATTATACAGGTAAAAGAGGATTATATGGAGGATATATCTTGACCTACAATGATGACAGTGGGGCCTTTTCATATCTTCCTTATCAGCAGACATAAAGATAAGAGTCAGATCAAAACATCAGGTAACTGAGCAGTGGAACGCAAACCTTAACCTGAGTTCAAAGGAACCCTGAGAAGTGCATGGTCAGTTCGCTTGCTAATGTTTAGTGAAAGATTGATAAGGGGGGTTGTGTAAGGCTTTTAGGTGTTGGAAGTTTACAGCTCATACGACACAATGTTATAAGAGCATTGTTTAGAGAGCTCGGTAAATGTACAAACGCTCCTTTAAACCAGTGTGAAACAGTGAAAACTTACAGAACATACATAAAAATGTGCTTTAGCTTCTAAGAAAAAAAAAGTTTTCTGCAGCAATTGAACCAGGGGTGTTCATTCCGACTTTATCCAGTGAGCCAAATTTGATGCTCTAAAGGGCCGGATTTGGCCTCAGGACCTTGAGTTTGACAATTGAGTTAGAGGCTCATATTTTTTAAAAGTAGTTTCTTTTAACATTTTAGAACTAAATAAAAATCTGCTGGCTGTTTAAAATGTGATCTCTGCAATAAACTTTCACCCTGAGCAGCACGTTTATGTAACTCTGGGACGAACTCTTGTGCGCCATGGATTGATTGGATGTTAAAATAATTTACCAGTTCATCGACATATTGAGAAAAATTAAATAAAAAACTTGTGTTGCAGTCTATAATAAACGCTAAAAAACAATACATGTTTGAAACGTTGACCAAATCACAGAACAGTGTAAATTCAATAGGGTTAATAATGAGGCGTAGATTGAAGACATGGGTCAAACTGACCCGTTATCATTAGAGATTTATTCAGGCTCGGTAATTGTGATTCATTGTATTTAGTAATTTAGTAATTGAGGACTTCATTATAATTGACTTTCACAGGAAAATAATCATTGTAATTTTAATTGTAATTGGAAAAAAAGCTGGTCACCGTAATCGGAATTGAGTTGTAATTGAACGTGGATAATTGAAGTCATTGTAATTAAAAAATGTAGACTACATGTGTACGATAAAACTTTATGTAAGTAAAGTCTATTTAAAGTCCATTTGATATTGTCTTTTATAGTTTTTATGACTTTCACCATCGTCATCACTTTTCTACCTAAAGACGAAGCAAACAAAAGCAGGATAACTAAAATAAGTCATCGTTGACATGTTACAGTAATCAACAAATAAAAAAATGATTTTGAATGAATTTCCTCCCAACAGATTGTAATTTATAAGTTTGGCAAAGATAGTTTGAAAAGTCAACAGATGGAAACGGGAGGAGGATACCTATTAATAATAATGTAATAAAAGATATAATCTGTTACAGATTTGGTCGAGTGAAAATGTAAACGTACCAACTAGCACAAAAACCATTTTTTTTTTTTTGTCTAAAGACTAAACAATGTGATAGTAAAATGCAAATGGCCCTGTCCAGAGTGTAGCCCCACCTAGCACCCAGTGTAAGCCGGAGATAGGCACCAGCAGACCCCCGCGACCCTGAAATACGGGGTCGCGGGGGTCTGCGGGGGTCTACAACGGGTCAATGGATAGTAAAATGCAGCGTAAACAAATCTGTTAATTGGTAGAGTAAAATCAAACACTAAGAATTAAAGAACATGATTCTGATTGTTAGTATTTATGGTTATATACTGTTTAATCTGCTTCACAACTTAATTAGTGTTTGTAATTAATTAATAAACAGTGTGTGCATATGCCCGGGTTAGCGATGAGAAAGCTCAACCCTTCACTGATTAATAGATGAATTCACTAGTTTATGTGTAGAAGGTAAAAAGGTGAATTGAGGTATATTCTTATTAAAGAATCACGGACATAATATTACACGACTCCGTGCATTTTTATTTTGGTTTCTAAATTGCGATGCAAACAGATTTTGCTTTATCAGCGGAAATGTTCAACCATCACACACCAGTTAATTTAAAACAGAAGTCGACATTTTACATTTCATTAGAACATCATTTCATTTTAGTACAGGGGCTGAATACGGACAAGTTTGTATTTAAAAAAGTAGGAACAATTAGTTTAAACTGGCAAATAATGGGCATGACAAATGGTGACTTTAAATTGGCAAAAATAAGCATAAAATATGGTGAAAATATATTAAAACTGACAATAATGGGTCAACATGTGTGACATTAGATGGAAACGTAGTGGAAAGGGTTTATAATCATACGAGGAGTTTGCGGGGGAGGGGGGGCATTGTCCCCCTCCCCCCAGTGGTCAAAAGTTTTCATTACCGTTTTCCCAATTTTTAATATAACTTACACAATATACAAATATTTTAAGTGCCAAAAACACAGTGATTAGAAAATAATAAAAACGGTGATATGAAATTCAAAGGTTCGCAAAATAAAATCAAGTAAAAAAGTTTTAAAGGTCCAGCAGCCGATGACATTTGACCCTCCTGCATCCCGTAGCAGCAGAGCACTTTGTTTACAACATGGATGACACTGCGGGTTCTCCATAGACTCACTAGTCTGTTGTTTGTAGTGATGCGCTGAGAAAAGAAGCCGGCTGGAACAGAGAACGAGCAAACCCTGCGCTGTGTCGAGATATAAAGCAGTGGATTGAGCGGTGTTGTGATAATCTACTCGCCCACCTACCATGCAACAAAATCGGATCTATCTAGAACATAATAAATAATAACACTGCTTAATTACAGCAACTTTACTCTCTCATTCTTTAAAGGAGGTGTCTATTGATACGGAAATGTATCAAGCGTAATGTTGTAATGCCGAGTGGTCTAAGGTGCCTGACTCAAGAATTCTTCCTTCCGCTGCCGTGGGTTCGAATCCCGCTTTTGTCATATATATTTTTCATTTTTCAATAAAACTAACGGAACTTTAAATCATGTGGTGCACCTATCACATCACCGAAATTGGCCAATGAGGGGCGCTACATATGAATAGACCAGGGGTCACCAACCTTTTTGAAACCAAGAGCTACTTCTTGGGTACTGATTAATGCGAAGGGCTACCAGTTTGATACACACTTAAATAATAATTAGGGAGATTTTCAAAAGAGCGGGGGGGGGGTAGTTTGCTTTTTAAAGAGAAAATGAAATAATTCAATTTCACAGTGTTCTTTTATTTGAAAAACACATATAAAGTAAAGAACAAATTCCACAGTACCCGTGCAAATGGTAAATGGTGGTAGTAGTAGAATAAATAAAATAAATAACATAAAATTAAACAAAAAAGGCATACATTGCATAAATTATCCATCAATCTATGCAATGTATGCTTGAAATAAAAATAATCAACAAAAGGAAAATTAAACATAGCCTATACAACAACGGCTATAACCATAACAGAAACACTTCCCTACACATGGTTGGATTTGATTTTCTCCCGATTTCCTCACTGACATTGTCCGGGCGGACCATCCTTCACTGAGCGTCGTTTCCGGCCGGACAATAATAACAATTACACCTCTTCTTATGCGGTGTAATCGTTATTATTATTACAACAATATTATTATTACAATAATATAATTACACCGCATAAGAAGAGGAAGAAGAGTCTTCTTCCTCTTCTTATGCGGTGTAATCGTTATTATTGTCCGGCTGGAAACGACGCTCAGTGAAGGATGGTCCGCCCGGACAATGTCGGGCAGAAATCAGGAGAAAATTGGGAGGGTTGGCAAGTATGTATTAAACACAAAAAACACTTTACATTTTAAGTGTTTATATATATGTATTGTCATTTCTAAGTTACATGTAAGTGTGATTTAAACAAGAATAGCTAAATAAATAAATCTATATATATAAAAGCTCACTGGTAAGTGCTGCTATTTGAGCTATTTTTAGAACAGGCCTGCAGGCGACTCATCTGGTCCTTACGGGCGACCTGGTGCCCGCGGGCACCGCGTTGGTGACCCCTGGAATAGACATGCAATCTATTGATATGTTTCCGTATCATTAGCCACGGCCTTCTTTAAAGGGGACATATTATGAAAAATCGATGGCATATGAGGTAACTTGAGTGTCCATCAGCACACAAAATGTGAACTAAATATATATATATAATATTTATTGATTTTATTTTTTTCCTGCCTCCCCCCCCGGCTAGAATCTCAAACTCCACCTATGTTTATAAGTGCTGAAAATGTCTTGAAAGTGGGAAAAATGTGCAGAAAAGGCATTGGAATTTGATGGCGAAGTGGCAGAATTGGGAATAATGTAGCAAAACTTCATTAAAAGGAGCAAAACTATGGCAAGAAAAAGTAAGTTAAATCAGGGGTCCTCAACTGTTCTCATCCTGGGACCCACATTTTGTTACGATCATTAACTCACTACCCACTTTCTTTTAGAATTCAACCAACCAAATTTAGTTTTTCAAACATAGCTGTTGAAAACACACATTTATCCATTTGTCCAGCATGCATTTCACAGCATCCCCACGCCCCGCTCCCTGTCTCACGACCACAAATGGGGTCCTGATCCCATGTTTGAGAACCCCCTGATTTACACAATGATTCATGTTTTCTCAGACAATTTCCCCATGCGGGCCGATTAGGATGTTTTAAAGGGCCGGATTTGGTCCGCGGGCCTTGAGTTTGACAAATAGAAACACGTTCATTCCCTGATGCTTTGAGCTGTAAAATCTGAACCGGTTCACAATGAGGCTTCATTCCTACCTTTAAACGGTGAAATCTCTGCTCCTCCTCCTCCTCACAGACCTGTGAAACACAGAATTAAACCACTGGTTCATTCATTCATTAATAATGGCTGTGTAACATCCGTCGCTTTGTTCTCCTCACCTCCAGATGTTAAAAAGCCGCTCGTGTCCACCGTAACCAAGCGGAGCCCACGATCATCAAACGCACCACGGTACTAGCCGACCTCCTCTGCTTTGAACCTGAACGCATCCCCGTTACCGTCCGCACCTGGAGCTGCTAGTTAGTAGAATGTCGCCTTTGGGTTCCTCCGCTCCAAACAAATGAAGCTCTGCTCACCTAGTATTATTATTATAACGGACGATTGTGTGCGTGTGTTTCTGATAAAAACACGACGTCGGAAATATGACACCGCACCGTTATGACGCAGAGCACGCGCCTCGCTCGGATGCGACTCTCGGCCTTTGTCTGCGAAGCGAAGAAGAAGAAGAAGAAGAAGAAGAAGAAGAAGAAGAAGAAGAAGAAGAAGAAGAAGAAGAAGAAGAAGACCTTCATTTCTTCATCATTAACACTGAGACAAAAGCAGAAAACCTGCTGAGCATCATTATCATGGAGGAGAACAGGAATTATGGTGAAGACCCTTACACTCACATTAAGCACAAATGTTGGGTTGTAGAAATTCATTAAATTAACTCTTGATATATTAATGGCCTGACAATATTTGACACGAGAAGCAACATTTTTCCAATTTAATAGTTGACTTTTTTGCTTCATATTTAATAACTTTTCCTAATGTGATGGGTACAATTATTAAGCATAAAGGTATCATGATGATTTTTTTTTTCAATATGCTGAACACATATTACACTTATTGGTGTTCCTCTGGGGTCAAGCTATTTTAACTGTTTAAACTGTGTGTGACCTTACATCCTGTGTGTATAGAGGGTTTTCATGGCGCGTCATCAACCCAGAAGTTACCATATTGGCGATATTCAGCAGGTAAACAGAGCGCATGTACACAAGCAAATCCTGAATTTTGAGAGGAAATTGTGAATTATTGTCATGTTTTTCGCTGGTCAGACCGAGTTTTATAAAATGCCAAAAGTTTTAACAAATCAGGGATAACAATGTTAAATATAGCCGCAAGCAGCGATAAACGGCCCTCGCCTTTGCAGCACTGCCGTTGTTGCGCCGCCTTCGCCGCACCGCTTTGCCTCACTGCCTTCACCAAATTGTGCCGCCTTTGGCAATCTGCGCCGCCTTCGCCGCGCCCGGCTAGCTGCCTACCAAGTCCTTCCCTGTATGCCTTTGCATCTATAATGCAGTTTGAGAAGCTTTTCTGTGGTTTATCCATTGCAGTGTTTATTTCCGAGTGACGCCAACATGGCCGCGCATCTGGGTTACTGCCCAGAACATGACATCGGGGAAAACCCTCTATTGCAATCTGCACTCTCTCTCTCTCTCTCTCTCTCTCTCTCTCTCTCTCTCTCAGGAAAAGATTTAGGGGAGGTTTTGTTTTGGGTTTTACAGTTTTTCTCAGTCACTTTGGTGTTTTTCTTAGATCAGAATGAAACCTCTCATAACTATTTGTTCAACCTCCACAACATTTAGCCATTTGTGCACATCATAGTAGAAATTTATCCTTCCACTGAACAAATTGCAATTGCTTTTGGACATGTATCAGTTGCTTTCATACAATTATCTGCTGTTTTTTAACATTATCATTTGCTTATGTCATGTCAGTCAAAATGAACTGTACTTATGGATGTTGAATAGTCGTTCCCAACAAAACTATTAGTCTTCATTTCATTGCTTGAGTCATTACATACACAGTTGTTTAACTAGTTATCAAATTCTGCCAAGCAAATTTTATACCTTTCTTTAACATTTTTTCTTGGAAATGTCTCATTGTGATGTAGATGAAAATATGTGGTCAGACAGACAGGAACGTCTGGATGTGCCAGAATGATTTACCTATGCTCAGTTACAATATGTACTGTTACAGTATATTGTTCACATTTGTGCACAGCTTTACCAAAAGCGTGTTTCTTATGTTTGTTCTAAATAAGTGACTGTAGTGTTTTTTTTTTTTTGCACAATGCTGTATACAGTAAAAATGTGAAACATACATATTCAGTGTCTTGTACTCACTTACTCCCCTAACTACAGCAATGTGTAACTTCTCTGTAGTTTTCAAATGGCTGTACAAGTAATGTATGATGCTGTTTTGAGCATTTTCAGGTTGTGTCACTGAGTTCTGACCAATTATTTTTTTTTTGCATTGGAAAACACTGAGAGAATAAACTGTCATAATGAAAACATGACAAAGCCATTTAACTACCTTGTTGGCAGTTTCACTGACACGAATACTTGCTTTTGAGGAAAGGACTATCCATTTTGACCAAGTGACGGGCTTTTGCTGGTTATTTACTAGGTTTTGCAGTTTGCACTAATTGTTTTGAGAAATGCACAAACTGCTGTGCAAATGTTAATAGTGATGTGAGAAAACCAAAGCAACTGAGAAAAACTTTAAGTATTAAGGTTTCATTATCAAGGGCTTATATATGTAATCAACAAATACAGTAAATAAAGTGCATGAAAACAAAAACTTGGTCAACATTTTTCTGAAAATCATTTTCTGGATCCAAATATCCCTGGGGTCACATTGACCCCAAGAGTAAATGTGTGAGTAATATTTGAGGATAATAGGAGGGTAATTGTAGTGGTTGGACTCAATTAAAGAAAAAAATTAACTTGAGACTTTGTAATTAATTAAACTTGATTAATCTAAATGAATGCCCTAAATATATTTGGCATGAGAAGCAACATTTTTTCAATTTAAATGGAATTTGGTATATGGCTGAAAATATTTTGGGGCAAATTAAGAATAAAGTTGAAATGTCGAGAATAAAGATAGATAGATAGATAGATAGATAGATAGATAGATAGATAGATAGATACGGTAGATAGATAGATAGATAGATAGATAGATAGATAGATAGATAGATAGATAGATACGGTAGATAGATAGATAGATAGATAGATAGATAGATAGATAGATAGATAGATAGATACGGTAGATAGATAGATAGATACAGTAGCTAGACAGATAGATAGAGTAGAGTAGAGTAGAGTAGATAGATAGATAGATAGATAGATAGATAGATAGATAGATAGATAAGATAGATAGAGTAGATAGATAGATAGATAGATAGATACGGTAGATAGATAGATAGATAGATAGATAGATAGATAGATAGATACGGTAGATAGATAGATAGATACAGTAGCTAGACAGATACAGTAGATATATAGATAGATAGAGTAGAGTTGAGTAGAGTAGATAGATAGATAGATAGATAGATAGATAGATAGATCGATAGATAGATAGATAGATAGATAGATAGAGTAGAGTAGATAGATAGATAGATAGATAGATAGATAGATAGATAGATAGATAGATAGATAGATAGATAGATAGATAGAGTAGAGTAGATAGATAGATAGATAGATAGATAGATAGATAGATAGATAGATAGATAGATAGATAGATAGATAGATAGATACGGTAGATAGATAGATAGATAGATAGATAGATAGATAGATAGATAGATAGATAGATAGATAGATAGTGTGGGGGGCGAAATTATTAGTTATGCTTAAATAATATATTTACTCATATATTTTAATCCTTAAGCCTTGGGGTGTAACTTTCCATTGTGTGATTTTTCATGTCTTCAACTTTGCCAGGTCAGAACGCCTTGTCCAAAGTTCCCAAAACAATCCCAAGGGCAGATGCGTAGGCACTCACATGGCTACACACACTCACATAGCACACCCCATACACATCCATTCACACACACGAACACATAAGACGCACACACCTCCGTCTCCATGGCAATCAGATACCGGAGAACAGACTGTTTTGACTCAAAGGAAACTGTCTTTTTTTCACCCGCTGTCCCTCCCTCCTCCTTCTCTCTCTATGCTTATCTCTCGGGGGGGAGGAGGGAGGGGGGGACTGAGCAGGGGATATACGGGATGCGTGTCAGAACTGTGGGTCACTCGATCATCGGACCTCCGGCCGGGATGGTCACTTCTTTTGTTCCATCTTTGTCTTTTTTATTTAGCTTTAGAATAAACTTTTTCATAAAATCATCAATGCTCCGACTGGACTCCATCATTCAACCAGAGCAATAAATCATGTCTCCAAATGAGGTCAACCGCAAATTCTGCCGTAACAATAGATAGATAGATAGATAGATAGATAGATAGATAGATAGATAGATAGATAGATAGATAGATAGATACGGTAGGTAGATAGATAGATAGATAGATAGATAGATAGATAGATAGATAGATTGATAGATAGATAGATAGATAGATAGATACGGTAGATAGATACGGTAGATATATAGATAGATAGATAGATAGATAGATACGGTAGATAGATAGATAGATAGATAGATAGATAGATAGATAGATAGATAGATAGATAGATAGATAGATAGATAGATAGATAGATAGATAGATAGATAGATAGATAGATAGATAGATAGATAGATAGATAGATAGATAGATAGATACGGTAGATATATAGATAGATAGATAGATAGATAGATACAGTAGATAGATTGATAGTGTCCTAACAAATACAAACCTGAATAATATTATTATAATTGGAATAAAAATGAAAGTTCATTCATGATTTGTTCACATTATTGTGTTTATTAATAATTAAAAAAAAAGTTTTCTAAATGAAATGTTAAATTTGCCTTTTTTTCATCACTATTGCTATCCCTTGTTATTATACAGTTGGTTAAAGACATGTATGTTAGTGGGGACTGATCTAGTTTACTCGGTTAGATTTTATCAGTTTGATTTAAAGTTTGTGCATAAAAACTTGATGCAAAGCAGGAAACCCTGTATTTGAACTGCAAACATGTGAGTTAATTCTGATCAGATTCAGACTTTAGGGATGGCCTGTTATTGTTATCCAGCGCCGATGGT
This sequence comes from Gouania willdenowi, assembly GCF_900634775.1. NCBI lineage: Eukaryota > Metazoa > Chordata > Actinopteri > Blenniiformes > Gobiesocidae > Gouania > Gouania willdenowi. The sequence goes on from NC_041049.1 coordinate 39,660,284, forward strand.
GAATGATATGGAAACACACGTCCTTCCCCTCCAGTGTCGGCAGTGCACAGGATCCAGTGGTTGTTGTCCTGCTCGGCTCTGTGTGAGTCCAAGAACGTGTGCGCTTTCACCTCGTACTCTTTCCCGTACATGGTTCTGTACAAAAAAGAGTGTGTATCAAACCAATTAAATGACAATCGCCAGATGCCTTCAAGAAACTAAGAATCTTTATTTTATAACAATTTAAGCCCATTTTTGCTTATTTTTTATCCTTTTTTGGCAACTACACCAAACTTGCTATATTTAAACCTATTTTTTTAATCACTTTTTCTTTTTGCTCTTTTTAATGCATTTTTGCTACATTACTCCATTTCTGCAACTTCTCCATCACATTTCAGTGCCTTTTCTGCACATTTTTATCCACTTTCAAGACATTTTCAGCACTTATAAACCCTTTCCACCACTTTTCCACCAAATGTCACATATGTTGACCCATTATTGTCACTTTTAAACTCTTTTCATCATATTTCATGCTTATTTTTTTGCCAATTTAACCCCATTCATGATTTGTCAAGCTAATTATTTGCCAGTTCAAAGTAATTGTTCCTACTTTGTAAATTACAACAATTATAACAAGATGGCGCCGCGGATGGTCGCCTCGGTACTGCGCTCTCTCGTAGTTGTTGTGTTTTTCTTTATTTTTGTAGTTTATTGCTCCCCTTCTCTGGTCTCTTTCACCAGAGAAGAACTATTACAAGTTGGACAGTCCTCTGCTGATCTTTTTTCACCGGTTCTCATTGAACCAGAAAGTTATGCGGAGATTCTCACCGGAGGAGCAGCAGCTCTCTATGGAATTTGCAGGAGACGCCGCAGACGCAGACGGGGTAAACGAGCAGGCGCGCTTGTTAAACTGAGGCAGCGGGGATTACGCACTGCGCTTCCATCCATTCACCTGGCGAATGTCCGCTCACTGGCAAATAAAATGGATGAACTGCTGCTTCTAAACACCAGAAACTCGGACTTTTGCAGATCCGCCGCCCTGTGTTTTACTGAAACCTGGCTCAGTGAACTCATCCCGGACAGCTCTCTACATCTACCGGACTTTCAGCTCCTCAGAGCGGACCGCGTAAAAGAGCTCTGTGGGAAGACGAGGGGAGGCGGAATATGCTTTTACATTAACCAAGGTTGGTGTACAGATGTCACAGTGTTGAAGCAGACGTGTAGCCCTAATCTGGAGAGTTTTTTTATAAACTGTAAACCGTTTTATTCTCCGCGGGAGTTCTCCTCGTTTGTTATGGTCGGTGTTTACATCCCACCTCAGGCTTGTGTAACAGAGGCGTTACAGCACCTGGCTGACCAGATAGCAGACGTGGAGAAACAACACCCAGACTCTTTGCTAATCATTCTCGGGGATTTTAACAGAGCAAATCTAACCCACGAACTCCCTAAATACAGACAGCATATAAAGTGCCCCACCAGGGGTGCTAACACACTGGACCACTGCTACACTGCAATAAAGGATTCATATCACTCTGTTCCCCGTGCAGCTTTGGGGCTCTCTGATCACTGTCTGATTCATCTCATCCCCACCTACAGGCATAAGTTTAAATCTGCTAAACCTGTAGTAAGGACTGTAAAGAAATGGACAGAGGAGTCAAAGCAGGAGTTACAGGACTGCTTTGACTGCACTGATTGGAGTGTTTTTGAAGCTGCATCAGACAACCTAGATGAACTGACTGACACTGTGACATCTTACATTAGCTTCTGTGAGGACATGTGTGTGCAGACCAAGACTTTCTGCACATACAACAACAACAAACCCTGGTTCACACCTCAACTTAGGATCCTACGTCAGGCTAAGGAGGAAGCCCACAGGAGTGGGGACAGGGACCTGTTCAGGCAAGCTAAGTACACACTATCCAGGGAGATCAAAGTAGCCAAGAGGTGCTACACTGAGAAGCTAAAACAAAGCTTCTCAAACAAAGATCCTTCTGCAGTGTGGAAAAGCCTGCATGAAGTTACCAACTACAGGAAACCCTCCCCCCACCCTACTGGTAACAAAAGACTAGCTAGAGACCTGAACAGCTTCTACTGCAGGTTTTCACACCCACCCCCCAGCTCATTAGCATCAGCCCATCACCTGGACTCTGCCCTTCCTGCTCCCCCTACTCCCCCCCCTACCTCACCCTCTGACCCCCCACCTGCCCTGAAGATCAATGAAAGAGATGTGTGCCAGCTTTTCAAAAAACAAAAGATCAAAAAGGCTCCAGGACCAGACGGAGTGTCTCCTTCCTGCCTGAAAGCCTGTGCTGAGCAGCTGGCTCCCATCTTCACACGGATCTTCAACACATCACTGGAGCTGTGTGAAGTACCATCCTGCTTCAAAAGTTCCAGCATCATCCCAGTCCCCAAGAAACCTGCCATCACAGGACTTAATGACTATCGACCCATTGCTCTGACGTCCGTAGTCATGAAGTCCTTTGAGAGGCTGGTTCTGAGCCACCTGAAAAAGATCACAGGACCCCTGCTGGACCCCCTGCAGTTTGCCTATCGGGCAAACAGGTCTGTCAAGGATGCAGTCAACATTGGACTGAACTACATCCTGCACCACCTCGACTCCCCAGGGACCTACGCTAGGATCCTGTTTGTGGATTTCAGCTCTGCATTCAACACCATCATCCCGGACATCCTTCACCAGAAACTCACCCAGCTCACAGTGCCGGCCTCCACCTGTCAGTGGATCACCAACTTCCTGACTGACAGGAAGCAGCAAGTAAGGCTGGGAAGCATCACATCCAGCACCCGGTCACTCAGCACTGGCGCCCCCCAGGGGTGTGTTCTCTCCCCACTGCTATTCTCCCTCTACACCAATGACTGCACCTCAGGGGACCCCTCTGTGAAACTCCTGAAGTTTGCAGATGACACCACCGTCATCGGTCTCATCCGGGACGGGGACGAGTCTGCCTCCAGACGGGAGGTGGAACAGCTGGCTCTTTGGTGCAGTCAGAACCATCTGGAACTGAACCCGTTCAAGACCGTGGAGATGACAGTGGACTTCAGAAGAAATCCCCCCCCACTCCCCCCCCTTACCATTTTAAATAGGGAATTGGCTACCGTGGACTCCTTCAGGTTCTTGGGATCCACAATCTCACAGGACCTGAAGTGGACCTCCCACATAGACTCAACCAGGAAAAAGGCACAGCAGAGGATGTACTTCCTGCGTCAGCTGAGGAAGTTCAACCTGCCCCAGGAGCTGCTGATCATGTTCTACACCTCCATCATTCAATCTGTTCTGTGCACCTCCATCACTGTCTGGTTTGGATCTTCAACCAAACTAGACAGACACAGACTACAAAGGATAGTCAGGACTGCAGAAAAGATCATTGGTGTTGATCTGCCCTCCATCCAAGACTTATACCTGTCCAGGGTCAGGAAACGGGCAGGTAGCATCACTGCAGACCCCTCCCACCCTGCACACAATCTGTTTAAACTCCTCCCCTCAGGCAGACGCTACAGATCACTGTACGCCAAAACAACCCGCCATAAAAACAGTTTCTTCCCCCAGGCTGTCACTCTGATCAACACTAAACAGTCAAAGAGTGTCAGTCCTGTTTCTGTGAAAAAACCCTGGAACCAAACATAACAACCTTGGATCAATCTGACACTGAGAATGTTCATGTACATACCTTTAATTTAAATGTTCTACTGCACTACTTATCAATGCTCTACTGCTCTATTTTCCTTTTATTATTATTATCTTTCTTTTCTATTATTTTATCTTATTTTTTAATTTTTATTTTGTATCTATTTATTTATTTTTTATACTATTATTATTATTATTATTATTATTATTATTATTATTATTATTATTATCATCTTGTTATTTGCACATTCTAGTCTAACTACTGTTTATATTTATACTTATGTTTATACTTATTATCATCTTTTCTAGTTGATTGTTTATTATTGAATTGTTTTCACTATTGGAGAGAGCACAGTTGACCGAGTCAAATTCCTTGTGTGTACAACATACACTTGGCGAACAAAGATGATTCTGATTCTGATTCTGATTCTGATTCTACATCACCCCTTTCCCCCCCTTCCCCATTTCTGCCACTTTTAAGTGAATATTAACACTTTGAATTTTTTTTACCACTTTTTCTATCTGTTTTTAAATAATTTCTGTGGTCTTTAAAATTCCATTTTACCACCTTTTCCACCACTTTGAAATAACTCATTTTATTTCTGATTAAAACAAGGATTTCTGACTTTAATATCACTAAACACTATGGCCCAAATAATACTAAACTTCCTGGATAACAGTGGATATTATTCAGATGAATAAATAAATGTGTTTATCATAGATTCATAGAACAATGGACAATCATTTTGCTGACTTTATGGATGGGTCCCAAAAATCTCTACCCTTTATTCCCCCTTATAGATGACCCTGTCTCCACATGACTGTTCTTCAATGTTCATGTCTGTGTTCAACCACCTTCAGCTACAGTGGAGGTCCCTGGTCTCTGGAAGCTTTATTTTGGGGGTCGTGGGCTGAAAAGTTTGAGAACCACTGGTATAATTTACCGAAGAATGTGATCTCCCAGAACAGCAAGGGCCTGGTTGGTCTTGCGGTGCTTGATTACGACCTTCATGTTAGCCTGGAAAACAACAGAGCATCATTCAAAACAATGCAAAGGATCACATATTCACTGTTGAATGTGTGGTGAACACTCACAGGAACAGGCAGACCCTCAGACTCCAGTCTCTGCTGGGGATCAACATGCTCTACTTTCCACCACGACAGGAAGGAGACGCCGTCATCCAGGTTCACTTCCTGTAGTCGTGATTTCTTAGCACACTTAGAAACCCATCAGAGCAATAAGAGGGAATGTCTGAATGCTGTTGGATTGGAAAAACATTATCCAAGTCACGACTGTAATAATACCTTCTGGAAACTCCTCAGGTCACTTGTTAAGTAGAGCTGAGGAGAGAAAAAGAACAGGTAGAATGTAAAACTCGGATTATTCTAGAAAAGACCATCTTTAGATCAGCAGATGAAGGATTTCATAAGAAAAGCGTGGATACTTAGAGCAAAAAATCTCTGTTAGATCATTAAAAAATGTTATAAAACATTTACTCCAATAAGACATTTTGAAAAAAACTGACTGCAGTGCGAGCATTAAATGTTTTAAATTGTGAGCTTCTCTACAGATGAAAAACAATGTAATATAATATAGACAAGGAGGGAAAATAACATGTAGAAAGGCACAGATTTTAAATTCAACTACATTTTCTTATTTTTTTTTTTTTTTTAATAAACAGGTTTTGTTTGATTAGAAATTGGCACATTCTTTCAATTGTACAATAAAACATTTATGTTGAAAGAAAGGAACAAGACATGAAAAAAAGCAGCAAAATAAATTATAAAATACAATAAAACAAACACAAATAAAATATAATTAGCAGGAGCCTCACAGTCAGTGTCAAAGACTGCAGAAGTGATTGTTAAAAAGCTAAGATTTTTTCACCCTTCTTGTCATTGTTCTCCCAAAATCCTTTACCCTAAAATTATACTTAAATTAAGGCAAGGCAAATATATTTGTATAGCGCATTTCATACACAAGGCAACTCAGTGTGCTTTACATGATCAAAAAGTTAAGAGCTGAATTCTATCTGTGTGATGAAGACCAAGAGTTAAAAATAAAAATGAGAGGCTAAAAACGGCCACATCCACAAAAGACTATGTAGGAAAGGAAATGAGCGTGTATAATATATAATAATGTATAATATATACAGATGTCAGTAGTAATGAGGAGTCTGACCATTAGTAGCTGACAATGTGAGACACTTTTTTGGGAGGTTTTTTGGTGAATAAATATGAGCAGAAATTAAAGGATGTATTTGCCCTTCAGATAAACCTTTAAACACGTCAGCACTTCTTATGTGTTTCCAGTAGATGGCGCTAGAGGATATAAGGAGACTCCACTACTACTAATATAGTAACTACCACCACTACTAGTACTAACTACGCCCAACAAAGACACTATTGTTCTATTAAAAAGGTGCTTTTGTTTTGTACATTATTTTATATTTGTATTATTTTTGTATGTATTGTATTCAAATTACTGGTGTTATTCTATGTTTATTTGCTTTATCCGTATTCTATTATACTATTATTATTTGAACCTATTTATTCTTTAAGGGCTTAACGGGGAACTTAGTATATACATATAATCCTTGATTCCTTGAATGTGATGATATTAATACATAATCCATATTCTCCTACTTTCATATCAAACTGCTGCAGTTGCTGATGGTGTCACACTGAACACAAAGGTTTCATGCTTCCATCTTTGTGTGAGGAAACTTACTCCCATAGCAAAGCCAGAGGAGCTTCTCAGAGCAAAGTTCTGATCAAAGTTGAGGGTGGAGCCATCAGGGCTGCCATCAACACTGAGGACACACAAACACAGTTTCAGCTCTAAGGAACACTTAATGTGATATTCATCCTAGCTAAGATCTACGAATATCACATTTACTTTACTCGTACGCTAAACGTTTCACTTGTAGTAGATTTATAAGCTAAAAGGTGGGCGGAGAAAAACAAATTCAAGAATCCCATTGGCTTTAGAAAGTATTCCAACCAATCAGAGAGCTGGATTTAGTTCTATTCCCTCCTGCTTCATTTATATTAGGTCTACTACTACTACTGAATCTTTTGGCTTTACCAGTACTACTATTGGACATAAAGCATTCTATGGAAAGCCATTTGAATATAAATGTGATACCAGTGATATCTATTAATAAACTCTACTGGTGCTCCATATTGGAGTACATGTGCCCAATTTAGGTTTACTAGTGCATAAGTAGACTTTACCAGTGATGCCAAAAGCATCACTAGTGCTACAAGTGAAGCAATTGGGTGTCACTGGTTAGCATCATATGCTAAAAAGAGGCAGGGAAAGCAAATTTAGGCTTTCAAAATATCCCAACCAATCAGAGGGCTGGATTTGTTCTAATCCCTAGATCTACTAGTGAATCTTTTTGGCTTCACTAGTACTACTAGTTGACTAACAGTCTACTTATACTACTAGTGAGATATTTTAAGTTTGTAGCTTGTAGTACTAGTAAACAAAAAAAAAAATGTTTTTACTAGTAAAGGTTTTTGGTGCAATAGAGTGTGTGAGTAGATATTATTAGTAAAGCCAAATCATCTACTAGTAGACAATTTTGTGTAGTAGTATACAAGCAGACCTAAAATATGTTACGAGTAAAAATTCAAAGCTCTACTAGTACTACATGTAGGTACATTTCCTGGAAAGGAGTGCTCATCAGCTGGAGAATGTAGTCATATATGAAATGCATATATTTTTAGTCAGTTGTGACCTCTTTGTTTTTCAAGTTATCATCATGGCTGCTAGTCTTGCAAATTGTTCTTTTGGATTAAAGGAAAAATTCAATTTGGATCATATACCAGGTTTGAAGCTAAGCTACCATATGCTTCCATCACGATAAGCTGTGCCTCACAAAGTATGAATTAGAAAAAACACCCCAAAAAAGAGGGAAAATGGTTAAATGTTATTAATGAAAAACTAATAAACAATAAATGATTTTAAGTCACAATGGCCTCATGTAAAGGACCTTCAATAATGGCGAGTGGTGAAATAACCCAAAGTTGTCCAAAATAAAAATGAAAAAGTCACATGAAAAAAAAAAATCTATATCCCAATGAAGAGTAACTTTTTTGAATTTCAAGAGTGTGTCACTCCAAGTACCAATGCATACATGTGACTAATCATTAGTGATGTGAACAGTCTATATACATATCTCAAAGCTGATCAAATCACAGGGAGCTGCTAAGTTGTTTACTGAAGACCCAAACATGTTCCAGACCCAAACTCACACTAACTTGTTTTTATTATGTTGAGGCGCTGACATGTCCAGCAGATATTTTTTGTATATTGTGAGAGAGATGAAGCTGTATTACTAATTTACTATGCCAAATTTCAGTTTTCAATGTGGTGTAGTTCCTGAGATATCGAAATGGAAGAAAAATAAGGAAGAACAAAAATCGACACAAAAACCCCTCACTAAATTATCCATATCTCAAAAAGTGTTTATGCGGTCAAACTAAAAATTCCCAGTGTGACTGTTGAATGATCACGAAACAATTGGTAAAAAATTCAGAATTTTTGGAGACCAAGGTGCGTGGGATGTCCTGAAAATGTTTTAAAATGACATGGAATGACCCTGATATTAAGTGTATGTTAACTTTGTAATGTGCGTGTTTACCTGCTGATAATAAAGGCGGTGCGAGTGCAGGGGTGGACACTCCTGGTGGCGGCGACCCCACATGGTGCTCTAATACCAGGTGAAGGATTTGTTCTCAAACTATTCAGATCTGCGTTGATGCTCACGGTGCTGCACTCTCTGTTCTCTGAACCCACGTTCACCAGCATTACAACATCCCCAAAGTGCAATCCACCATCCTTTGACATGGAGAGAGTCACCTACACACACACAAACACACACACACACACACTTGTTAATATATCAAATCAGTATATGAGGTACTAAGACTTGGTGTAGAGAATGGCAACATTAGATATATGTATCATTTTATAAAATGAATATTACTAATGTAATAAAATAATTTTAATTATTACATGTTTAGTTTGAACAAGTAACAATTCAAAATATTGTATCATATTAGTAATATTTTATAAAGGTCACATTTACTTTGCAATAAAAATTACGCACAGCATTGTGTGCTAACGATGGCTTTAACAGTGTAATAGTTGTTTGTACCGGTTCTAAAATGTTCTGTTTGAGCAGATCCACTCTCTGTGCACAAAGCTCTCCCCTCTCCTTCTTCTCAAGATACTCCTTCATTGCATCCTGGAAGGACACACACATAGTACACACAGCATAAGACGTCATCTCCTCTGTAGATCTACAATAAGTGTTTCCAAACTACAGAAAACACACCTTTTGCTGCTTGTATCAAAATCTATTGGTATACAATGTAAACATATCAAAAGCTTATGAGATATCTTTACATAGCACTGCTTGGTTTTTATGTTAAAAAAATGTGTTGTTGAAATAAAAGCACACAGTGAGAATGACTTTGTGAAAACATCTCATTTCCCTGTTCACTGGTGGTGTAGAAGCAGCATGTTTGTCTTGTTTGAGGTGCTGCAGGAAGTGAGAGAAACACCTGAGAAACCAGGAAACAAACACGTCTTCAACATATTGACTAAAAAAATGTTGATTATGTGCACGCTTATAGAGGACCAGCTATGCCACAAATAAATAAATAAATACATTAATTAAAACACCTACAGATATATGTCATAAGTAAAAAAAATAAATCACTCAATACCTAAATATATGCCATAAATGCTATTTATTTATCTATCCATCTATTTATTTACTTATAAATGGAGGACCAGCCATGCCACAATTAAAAATAAATGAATAAATAAATAAACAACTACAGATACAGTATATGCCATTAATAAATAAATGAATGAATAAATAAATAAATAAAAAAAAAAATAAATAAATAAATAAATGCTATTTATTAATTAATTTATCAATCTTTTTATTCATATCTTGTATTTTTATTCCCTTGATTTTTTTTATTTATGCACACACCTATGGAGGACCAACTCTGCCACAATAAAAAAAAAAAAATATTAAAATATATATTACTTTATGCACCTGAAAGCATGAAGACTAACTTTTTAACACTAATAATCACATTTATAATATCTAAAAATAAATGTAAATATATTTTACATTTATCGCAAAATATTTTATAAATGTTTGGGTTAACTATGGAATGTAAACATTTTGTCTTGTCATCTTATTTCTATTCTAAATAGTATACGTTAATCTGTTTTAATTAAAAAACAACAACAACAACAACAACAACAATCTTTACCAAACAAAGAAAAAAACAAAACAAGTGTTTTTTTTTTGTTTTTTTGTTCCCCAGGGTTTTAATAGTGGTTATTAAAAAAGAGTGCTGTAAAGTATATTTTAGGCTGATATCAAACTATTCTAATTAGGAACTAATACTAGCATCACAATGTTTCCTTTACAAATTGTTCAGGATTTCACATGGATATTTGTTTTGCACCTCTTGAATCTATAATCAAGTTTTCTTAGGGAGCAAAAAAAAAAAAAATGTATAGTTTTCCAATGGCTTTAACTTTTAAGTGTATTCTGTTATTTGCTTGTACAAGTTTAAAACTTAGGAGTAAAAGGAGAAATAAGCAGTTTAAAACTATATGTACTCTAATCAGCAGGAACTGGTTTTAGTTCATAATTACCTTAAAGGTCTAACAGCCTTCTATTATCCTGCACACAATTGTCGGTGATTTGTTTTAAATGTATGTAATGCTCAAAGAGGCTAATAAATAATGAGAGTGTTGTTTAAACCCACCTCCTCCAGACAAAGCTCCTCCATCCAGTTTCCTACTTTCACACGAGTGCGATGAATCCTTGTCTGAGACATTTTGGGTTTTTCCTTAATAATGATTTCTTTAATAATAATAATACACCACCAGTGCAGTACCTTAAAGATAAACTAGCTCCTTGTCTCTTGTCTTTTCCCAGTTTGTTTGGGTTTCCTTGGTAACGGGATTCCCGCACTGTGTCGCGTTAGATCAGCAGGCTAGATGCTAGATGTCTCGTCCGCACTGTCGGCCATCTTGTCCCGGTGTCATGTACTGAGTGCGCATCGTACCGAGTTTGTATTTGCGCATGCGCACACTTGCGCATGATCGGAAAATGAATTTTTGATAAAAATAATAATAATTAAATTTTGTGTTCAAAGTGAACGGATACATGTTTTATTTGTTTATTGGATTATGTTAGGGTTAGAGTCTGACAGCTGTGTCACGGTCTGAGTTTACCTCCGTACTGAGATTATAACCCTTTCCCTAACATAAACAAATAAACAAATAAAACATGTGTCCGTTCACTTCACAAAAATGAATTATTATTATTATAATTATTTTTTTATTTTTAGCTAAAATTCATTTTTCGGTAGCGTGCATATACAATCTCAGTACGATGTGACTCCGGTCAACTCGCTCACCCATAATGCTGTGTAGTAGTGTAAATATGTTACACTTCCGGTCAATAGATTGGGATGACCTACTTGTTTCCCCATTGGCTTCATAGGTGCAATGAACACACACACACACACACACAGTGTAAGTTATTAATATGTCAATATATGAGCTATTAAAATTCAGCGTACAGAATGGCAACATTAGATATATGTATTTATGAAAGGAATACAGTGTTACGAATGTAATCAAATTATTTTAATTAATATATGTTTCGTTTAAACAAGTAATAATTCAAAAATATCATATTAGTAATATTCTATAAATGTGACATTTACTTTGCAAAAAAAAAATAAGTTCAAGATTTCCCTTTTCAAATCAAGAAGTACTGCATGTCCCAGAACTAGATTACTGTGGAGGTATATACATGGAGGACAGAGATAAGAAATGACCCAAATAACATACTTAAATCAAAAAATTATATCTATTGCATGATATGATACTTTACATGATACTTTAAAAAATAACCACATTTACATAGTTTTAAAAAGATGCAAAAAAAACCCAAAAAAACATTCAGTGATTGATTAAACAAACGTATTCTAAAAAGCCTTGTGTCAACAACAATCTTGCAATACTATTATGTCAGCCTCACTGTTTTTTTGTAACAGGACCTTATTGTACGTACTTCCACTAAGTAACTTACAATTATTATAAATATAGTCACAGTGTTGTAATATGTTACAGATGATCCCACGGTCTCTGGTTTCAACACAACAGTGATTGGAGCATCCGCAAACTGCACAAAAATCTGGCATCTTCACTCAGTACTGGTCCTTTCCTGTAGGAATCATAATGTTAGATGTTTTTAACAAACTTTTTTAACAAGTTAAATCTGGTGGTCTCAGCCTTACACAACTATACTGCATGATTAAGTTGCTTTTTGTAGAGAAAAGCTGTAATTTTAACATGTTCAAACATCCAGAATTGTAGTCACGTTAATAACATTTGTAAAAAAAAAAGCAAACTGTTCAATGAGATAAGAGCATAAAACTGTCTATTTGTACGGTTGCCGTACAGACAACCCCTGGTGCTAACCTTCAGACTCTGTCTGAGAGCTGCCCGAGTAAAGATGGCCGCCGGTGATGACATTAGAGACTCCGCCGTAAGACATTTAGCCTTTATTATATGATATCTATCATTGTAATTAGTAACATGCTAATGTCATGGCTAATCGGATCAGGACCCCATTTAGGACCGCAAGACACTGGGAGGGGGTTGCCTGATGCCTTTAAGAAACTAAGAATATTTTTTCCCTTTTTGTGCAACAACACCACTTTCCATATTTTACCCTATTTCTTCCCTTTTCCTTGCCACATTTTTGCTTCTTTTAATATAATTTTTGCTACATTACTCCCATTTCTGCCACTTCTACACATTTCAATGCCTTTTCTGCACATTTTTTCACTTTCAAGACATTTTAGGCACTCATAAACCATTTCCACCACGTTCCACCTAATGTCACATATGTTAACCCATTATTGTCACTAACCTCTTTTCACCATATTTCATTCTTATTTTTTTTTGACAATTTAACCACATTCACAATTTGTCATGCCCATTATTTGCCAGTTTAAACTAATTGTTCCTACTAAATGACAATATTGACACTTTGAACCCTTTTTAGTTTTTACCACTGTCTCTCTCCTTTTTTGCCCACTTTAATTTACAACTTTTAACCAATTTCTGCAGTTTTTAAAATCCCATTTCACCACCTTTTCCACCATTTTTGTTCACTTTTAACCCATTTTATTTCTGATTAAATAATTTATATCTTTAAGATGACTATATGGTCCAAATAATAATAAACTTCCTGGATAACAGTGGATATTATTCAGATAAAAAAAATAAATGTGGTTATCACAGATTCATGGAACAATGGACCATCATTTTACTGACTTTATGGATGGACCCCAAAAATCTCTCCCCTTTATTCCCCCTTATAGATGACCCTGTCTCCACATGTCTGTGTTCAACCACCTTCAGGTACAGTGGAGGTACCCGGTCTCTGGAACCTTTATTTTGGCGGTTGCAGGCTGAAAAGGTTGAGAACCACCGGGTTGATGTTTGTCCTTAATATAACAATTTTTCTAAATCCAATTTATGAGATTCAACTCAGCACAAAACAATGAGTTTATTTACTTTTTTGTAATCATGATGTAGTCATTTTATTATTATATCAACCAATTTGTGGTATTGCTTACTTTTAGTAATTATATCACATTTAACTGTAAGCACAAGTGAAATAAATCAGTGTACTGTTCTTTCTTTGGTTATTCCGTTTTAAAACCAAATCAAAATAACAAATAAATGGTGTGGCTATTTTGTTTTACCAACTGAAAACCAAAACAGAAATACAGCAAAATCAAAAACCAAATAAGCAGCGTTTTTCTGTTTTAAAACTAAATCTTATATTAAATCTTATGGATGCTACGTAAAACATGCACATGATATGTGATTAATGGAACCAGAGGTGGTGTAATGAATCTACTGGTGCTCAACTTTCGTGTGTGTTGACGACTGCTTTTAGCAGCTAGCGGTATTATGAAGTGCAAAATAAACATTTTTACTGCCCTCAAAAAAACTGTGTAATTGTTTTTTCAAAAGTGCCAAATCGTAGAAGTTGTAACATCTATTATTCTTCACACCAGCCTCACAGTCAGTCACCAGATTATTTGGATACTATTTGGACTGTAACACAATAAAACAAAACTACAGCGTGAGCAGCGTTTTACAAGCTTAAACATCCACAGACTGAATGAAAACAGGAACAAGACAAGAAAACTGCTGAAATAAATCCTAAACTACTTAATAAATGAATAATAAAAATAAAAAAACAGAAAAAGGCTGCTTATCTGGTTTTTGATGTTTCTGTATTACTGTTTTGGTTTTAGGTCAGTAAGACAAAATAACAACACTGTTTCTTTGTTATTTTAATACGCAATAACCAAAAGAACGAAGGGTACATGGATTGAAATATCAAATCCCTTTCATTTCTTCACACTAACTAAATATGAATCACTTAAATGTACTCGCACATTTAGGACATTGTTGTCACTGTTTTTAATGAATATTCTCCAGTTTTTTTCAGTTTCCAAATGTTCTTTTTGAGCATGTAAGGGCTCGTCACAAACCTGTATTTTAGTATGTGTGTGTAAGTTTAAATGATTAATGAGGAAATACAATCAATTTTGGAATTTTATTCTGAGTAAAATACAATAAAAGTTCTTCACTCTGCTTGAGCTGCAGCTTCATATAAACTTTTGTCCTTCACAGATTCTGTAAAACCTTTTTTTACACTCACGTGTTGCCTTCCTTTGAGTAGATATGGACTCTACTCAATCAATCAATCAATCAATCTTTATTTGTATAGCGCCAAATCATAACCAATGGTATCTCAAGGCACTTTACAGTAGAGCAGTCTTAAGGACGGACTCTTCATTTTATGGATACACACATATGCATATATACGTATATACACATACATATGTATCCCACACCCAACATGAATTCATCATGGCGGCAAGGAAAACCTTCTGTTAAGCAGCAGGAACCTTGTGTGGATCCCATTCCTATGATGAACAGCCATCCACGTTATGCTGTGTTGGGTGTGTGCAGAGAAAAGGGTGGAGACAGAGCCGCTGAGTCTCTGTAACTCCACACTGAGGATCCCACGGACCTGCAAGACAAAAGCCAGAAGGAGTACAGGAGCAAACACACAAGGGAGTAAGCAGACATAGAGGGAGTGTTTGAAAGAGGAATGGGACCCTCTCCCTCTCTAACCTAAATGACCTCTCTCTTAACGCCCTCTCCAACCTCTCTCCAACCGAGCATGCCAGACCCCCCCCCCCGGCAGTCTATGCCTATTGCATCTTAATTATGAGCTATGAGCTGGTTCCTAACTAAAAGCTTTATCAAAGAGGAATGTTTTGAGCCTAACCTTAAAGGTAGAGAGGGTGTCTGCCCCCCGAACCGTGGTTGGTAGATGGTTCCAGAGAAGTGGGGCCTGATAACTGAAAGCTCTTCCTCCTATACTACTTTTAGAGATGAATGGAACAACGAGTAGTCCAGCATTTTGAGAGCGTAGTGTTCTGGGGGGATTGTATGGCACTACAAGCTCCTTGAGATAGACTGGTGCCTGTCCATTTAGGGCTTTATAAGTGAGAAGAAGAATCTTGAATTCTATTCTATATTTTATGGGAAGCCAATGCAGAGAGGCTAATACAGGAGTAATGTGATCTCTTCTCCTAGTTTTAGTCAGTACACGTGCTGCAGCATTTTGAACCAGCTGAAGTGTCTTAAGCGACTTGCTCAGGCAGCCTGCTAAAAGAGAATTACAATAATCCAGTCTAGAGGTAACAAAAGCATGGACTAGTTTTTCGGCGTCGCCCTGAGACAGGATAGATCTGATTTTAGCAATGTTACGGAGATGAAAGAAGGCAGTTCTTGAAGTTTGTTTTATGTGAGAGTTGAAGGATAAGTCCTGATCAAATAGAACCCCAAGGTTTCTAACAGTTGTGCTTTGTGCCAGAGTAATGCCATCTAGGGCAGTTAGGCTAGCATAGGTTTCTCTAAGGTGTCGCGGGCCCAGTACAATGACCTCAGTCTTGTCTGAGTTGAGAAGAAGAAAATTTTGGTCCATCCAGGCCCTAATGTCCTTTAGACAGACCTCAAGTTTAGATAGCTGATTTGTCTCACCTGACTTCATTGATACATACAGTTGGGTATCATCAGCATAGCAGTGGAAGTTAACAGAGTATTTTCTCATAACATTACCAAGGGGGATCATATAGATACAGAAGAGGATTGGACCTAGCACAGAGCCCTGAGGAACCCCGTAGCTTACTTTAGTGTACACAGAAGACTTATTATTCACGTGTACAAACTGGTACCTATCAGATAGGTAGGACTTAAACCAGTTTAGGGCAGTCCCTGTGATTCCAAGTAATTTCTCTAATCTCTCTAGTAGAATATAGTGATCTATAGTGTCAAAAGCTGCACTAAGATCTAATAAAACCAGCACTGAGAGTCGTCCTTCATCTGAAGCCCAGAGTAGATCATTAGTTACTTTAACTAAAGCAGTCTCTGTGCTGTGTTGAGCTCTAAAGCCTGACTGGAAGTCCTCGAACAGGCTGTTGTTTTGAAGAAATTCACAGAGCTGAGCTGCCACAACTTTCTCAAGAATCTTTGAAATAAAAGGAAGATTAGATATAGGCCTGTAGTTTGCTAAAGTGCTGGAATCAAGAGTAGGTTTTTTGAGAAGGGGTTTGATTACAGCTACTTTAAAGGACTGTGGCACGTAGCCTATTGATAGGGATATATTTATTGTCTCCAACAAAGATGGGCAGACTAGGGGAACAACTTCTTTAAACAGCTTAGTTGGGATCGGATCTGAAAGGCAGGTCGATGGTTTGGAGGATGAAATAATAGAGTTAAGTTCCTGAAGTCCTATATGTGTGAAACAGTTTAGGTTAGGCCTATTTACATTTAATGGTACAGCAGGCCCAGGTGAAGGCAGGGAGTGGCTAATTTTATCTCTAATCTTGTGAATTTTATCGTTAAAAAATGTCATAAAGTCCTCACAGCTGAGGGCTAGAGGAATCATGGGCTCAATAGAGCTCTGACTTTGTGTTAGCCTGGCTACAGTGCTGAAAAGGTACCTCGGATTATTTTTATTTTCTTCAATTAGTGAGGAATAGTATGTAGATCGACTATGTCGTAAGGCTGTCATGTATTTACTATGGCTTTCTTGCCAAAGTATTCGTGACTCCTCTGTTTTATTGGAGCGCCACATTCTCTCTAATTTACGGGTTGTTTGTTTGAGTGTGTGAGTTTCAGAGCTAAACCACGGAGCTTTCCTCTGACGTTTAATAGTTTTTTCCCTCAATGGGGCAATTGAGTCCAAGGTGGATTTTAGTAGACTAGCAGAGCTATCGACAAGCAGATCCAGTTGAGAGGGGTTATAATTAATATCATAGTTATTTATTGGATGGTGCACTGAGTTTAAGGCAGCAGGAATGGCCTCTTTAAATTTAGCCACAGCACTGTTGGATAGATTTCTACTTGTAACTATTTTATTGCACAGTGCGAGATCCTCTAGGATAATGTTAAAAGATATTAAAAAGTGATCTGATAGCAGAGGATTTTCAGGGTAGACTTTTAGTTCATTAATATCAAGGCCATATGTTAGAACAAGATCAAGAGTATGATTTAAACGATGAGTAGCTTCATTAATAGTTTGAAAAAAGCCAACTGAGTCTATTAGGGACATAAAGGCTGAGCTCAGGCTATCACTATCTTTGTCCACATGGATATTAAAATCTCCTACTATCAGTATTTTATCAGAACTGAGGACTAAGTTTGATATAAACTCAGAGAATTCTGATAGAAATTCAGAGTAAGGGCCTGGAGGACGGTAAATTATCGCAAATAAGACTGGCTGGCAGGTTTTTGATTCGATATGAGATAAATTTAGAACCAGGCTTTCAAAGGAAGTGTAACTGGCCTTTGGTTTAGGATAGATTAGGAGAGAGGAATGATAAATAGCTGCTACACCACCTCCACGGCCTATGTCTCGTGGCATATGAGTATTTAAATGACTGGGAGGAGTGGCTTCATTTAAACTAACATATTCATCTTGATACAGCCATGTTTCAGTTAAACAGAATAAATCAAAGTTATTTTCTGAGATAAGGTCATTTACTAGTAGAGATTTGGATCTCAGTGATCTAATATTTAATAGAGCACATCTAATGGTTTTATGTTTTGGTGTTTCTAGATTTGAGATTTTAATTTTTTTCAGATTTTTATAATTGATAGCTCTTTTATTTGATTTTATGTTAAAATAATTGTGAAATATGGGTCGGGGGACAGACACCGTCTCCATAAAATAATATTCATCACCATCACAACAGTTGTCATGGCGATGAACACAGCTATCCTGATAGCAATGGGAGGGAAACTGTCCTAAGGCAAGCGCAGAGGGGCGTGGAGGACTCCCCCTTTGTAACATGGTCTCATTCATGAGATGTCATAAATGTGCCATGTTTTCTGATAGTAGAGATGCTCCCTCCAAAGTAGGAGGGAAGTAATGCTACTCGTAGCATTTAAAGACACAATAACACATCCATGTTTCAGTCGGATATTTCCTTTACTTTTTTAACACTACTGTGCACGTGTGGGTGCGTGCCCGTTGGCCCGGCCTCTCGCTCCAGAGCCATTCACGTGATTCTGATGTTTTTCTTTCAGCGGCTCGCTGTCATCTTCCTCCTCATCACTCCTGTCGTCTCCTTCCAGCTGTGGCACGACGAAAAGGAAAATGTCACAATCAAATGGAAATGAGCTTGAACTGAAGATGACAGGCTTGTGAACGTACCTTGGAAAAGATGCATTTGTAAAACATTCTTGATATGAGAATAGCCCAGTAGATGTGGAGGATCTGAAGCACCATCAGCATGACATTAAAGAAATAGTAGCCAAAAAAGGGAGGATAGAGCTCAACTGGGTACACCCACGTACAGTGAATCAGCCTGCAAATGATATATGCACTTATTTAGTTTATTACATTAAACACTTTATAAAAAAATGTACTATAGGTGTTAGTTACTCACCAAAATGGAAAAATAACAAGTCTCGTTAACATAAACAGGAGTGTAAACACTGCAAATGTAGCGTTAGCTGTCCGGTGGTACTTGGCGTAGTTTAAGACTTTTGCACCCTGTGGAATTTAAAAGATCTGTATTCAGTAAAAAGTACTATCTGTACTACAAAGTATGCATACAGTATAAATAAAGGAATACACAAACACAACGTAAAGCTGCTGGCAACGCCCATTTCTTTAAATAAATAAAGACATTTAAGCAATATCACATGAAAGAGTGCTGTTGTGCTGAAATATCATCACTGGTGTGATTCGGTCGTAGGCACGAGGCCGAGTGTCGTAGACCAGGGGTGTCAAACTCCTTTTGTTTAAGGACTAATACGGACTAATTGGATCACAAGTGGGGTGCAGGTTTTAGGCGGGAAAACAAACAATTTCAACCTTAATGTGCCATACCAGCCTGTCATTGCCTGATTCCGTTAGATCTGAGAGACCACTGAGAATTTCAGGTGCCACAGTGGAATCTGTCACTGTGTCCTTGGGCAAGGCACTTCACCCACATTGTCTAGTATGAATGTAGTGTGTGAGTGAGTGTTGGTGGTGGTCGGAGGGGCCGATGGCGCACTATGGCAGCCTCGCTTCTGTTAGTCTGCCCCAGGGCAGCTGTGGCTACAATAGTAACTTACCACCACTAAGTGTGGAGTGAAAGAATAATACCTTAATTCTGTAAGACGCTTTGAGTGTCTATGAGAAAGCGCCATTTAAATTGATGCATTATTATTATTAAGTTTGCACTTCAAGTTAGAAATTAGACAGAAAGTATGGAAGGCATCAACAATATCTTAGCAATAAGTGGCAGATACTTAAATGTCCTTAGATTTTTTTTAAACCCATTTTTTTTATTAATTTGGGGAGATTTTGTCGAATAATTTGAGAAAAATTGCAGGGTTTTAGAAAAATTTTGAGTTCTTTCCACAAAAATTTACTACTGAATTATTTGATAATTTATACAATGATTCATATTTTCGCTGTCATTTTCACTTCCTCCTACGTGCTGAATCCGATGCTCTGAAAGGCCGGATTTGGCCCCCAGGCCTTGAGTTTGACACGTGCCATAGATAATCACACCAGTGCTGATATTTCAGCACAACAGCACTCCCTTTAGTGTTATATTGCTTTTATACAACAATTCTACAAGCCCATTTTATTAATTAACAGTAATAAGTGACAAGACATTTGTTTGTTAATTTAATAATTTGGCTCCACCGACAAAAATAGTTCCACAAGTGGAGAGCACACAGTGTACTGCAGTGTTGCCCATGATGTAACAGTAATTAACGGTATTTAGATCAGCTGTAAATGATCTAAAAATCAGGCTGAATGCTTCACTCCAATAGAAAACAATGAGATGTTTACAGGCAGTGGGGCTGTGTGACATCATCAATCACATGATTTCAAGAATGGAGAAACACAGGCTCTAAAACCGTAAAGTAGTCCCATTTTTAAAAGGCAATTGAATGAATATGGTGCAAAATAATGTTTTGTTAAATATAGTAATAAGTACATTTTAAAGATTTTAAGCCAAATATGTAAAAAACAGTGGAGGATCCCTTCAAAAATAATCGGTGTAGTTCTTACCTCTAGCAGTATATCAGCAGAGTCATGGACAGCCATCACTATTGTCCCGATACGGATGTAGTTTGAAATCCAGGAGAAACTCAGAAGTGTGAGTGTGGCTATATGATGAACCACCTGCTCCTTAAAGTCCTGCAAACATGCACAGTACATGCATTTACCACCTCACATGGATCTAACCCAAACACCTATATAAAAAACAATATGGCTCAACAAAATGTGAATAACATAATAAAACAAAGAACAATTGGTTGACTTACTTTACGTTTGACATCAAATGTGAGGCTGAGAAGCAACGAAATATAAAAGCCCATTTCCAAGATGTAATACCAGTACTGTGATGGCAAAACCGACTGTAGGGACACAAACATACGTTGTAAGACGTTGAATTTAAGGCGTGTGTCTGTCTGTGTATGGTTTGACCAAAAAAAAAATGTACCTGTTTAGGAAAACCTGACCAAACCTCCTTCAGGTTATAAAACCAGGGTTTCTAAAGCCAAGAGAACAAGAATAACTCAGTTAGGGAGCAGCCTGAATGTTATCTGATGAGAATAAAAGTGATGGATAGGAAGAACTGGTCCTTACGTCGTAGAGAGCTAGAAGTCCTCCGAAGAACGCGAAAAAATAAAAAGCACATCTCCAGCTGTGGGCAGAATAGAAAGAATCAAATAATGAATTGATCATGTTAATACATGATATACATCACATGTGTCAAAGTTAAGGCCCGAGGGCCAAATACAGCCCTTTAAGGCAACCAATTTGGCCTGCAGGAGAAAGTAAAAATGACAGAAAACATGAGTCATTGTGTAAATTACCAATTAACTCAGTGGTAATTGACCGTGGCTCAGGTGGTAGGGATAGTACCTGACTATGTGTCGAAGTGTCCTTGGGCAAGACACTGAACCCTAAATTGCTCCCAGTGGTCGACTAGCGCCTTGCATGACTGTCCTGTCCCACTGGTGTGTGAATGTGAGAGTGATTGGGTGAATGAGCTGATATGTAAAGTGCTTTGAGACTGCTTCAGTGTGGTGATAAAGCACTATATACAGTAAATCAAGTCCATTTACCATTTAATTATCTCAGTCCTTAGAAATACACAAATTCAATGAAACTCTCTTTTTCTTTTCAAAATTTTTGAATTTTACTAAAATTCTTTTGATAATTTTCCCTAAAATTAAAAAAAAATAAATAAATTGTCACAAAATGGTATCAGTCACTTTTTGACTGGACATGTTTGTGCCTTACATTTTATTTATTATTTATACATGGAAGTAAAACCTAGTAAAATGTTGGAACTGCTTGTTTTGCGCTCCTATAATCTGCGACCCTTACAACCCCACACTGGGCCGTGTTCGGCCCCTGAACTAATATGAGTTTGACACCTATGATATACATGATAAATAAACACACACATACACACCTGGCTTCACAAAACCTCTTCTGAAGCTTTGGTCGCTCCTGATTCCTCCTCCTCCTGAACCACACGTCCACTCTTCTCTGCTGCCAACCCGACTTCTTACACAGAGCCCTGATGTCAGCCTGAGACACACATACACACACACTGACGTACATATGTACTGACAATGACTCCTGTTAATATTTTCTGATGAACAATTTAGGCCCGTTTTTGCTTATTTTAACCTATTTACATTTTCTTGCCATATTTTTGCTCCTTTTAATGCATTTTTGCTACATTACTCCCATTTAAGACACTTCTCCATCAAATTTCAATGCCTTTTCTGTAAATTTTTTGCAAAACATTTTTGGCTCTTATAAACCCTTTCCACCTATTGTTACATATGTTGACCCATTATTGTCACTTTTAACCTCTTTTCACCGTATTTCATGCTTCTTTTTGCCAATTTAACCACATTTATGATTTGGCACATCCATTTGGCACATCCATTATTTGCCGGTGTATACATATTTTTTTCCCAACTGTGGCCCCAATATAAGGCCATGAAAGTTTCGCCGTTATACAGTATATAAAGCACTGACAATATACAAACAATAAGTGACAGATTTCAGTCATTGCAGGATCTTTAATTCAGAAATTACATGATTTTTTGACCAATTTTGTGTATTTTAGGGGAATCTTGTGGGACTGTCCGTGAGAAGTTATTGAGTAGTTTAATTGAAAATGTGAATATGGACAGTTATCTACAACTGAATTAGAACACCACAATGATTCATGTGTTATCTGTGATCTTTATAAAATAACTTCATATTTAAACAACAAAACAATGAAATGACTTTGAGATCATCCTAAAAGCCTTTCCTCTCATACCTGTGAAGGAGTCTTGGCCTGGTGGATGAAGAACTGCTCCAGGATGGAATTTTGTTCTGCTTTGAGTCTCACTTTATCCCTGACACCTAAGACATGAGCCAGAGGAGCAGCCAGAAAGCTGAAAGAGTCCACAGAGCCTTAGTTACTTCACCAGCACACTGCTACTTTAAAAGGTTGCTACATCACTGAGAGCTTGTGCAAACCCTAATCCTGGGGTTGTGAGATCAGATGATTGCATGGCTAAGCTAAGCTAAGCTCACTTGTGTGTGCTCACCATTCAAACACACATCTGATTAGAAGCAGGCAGAGAGCACAGGGCAGGGCAAAGTAGAGCTGAGAAGCTTTAGCGTAGACTCGACCTTCAGCATCCTCCAGGTCTGACCAGGACACGTTGCTTGGCAACCACAGACGGTCCCACCACAGCCAATCACTGACTGTCTGGAGCATGCTGCTGATTGGACACACCCACATCAACACTCATTAGCAACCATGATTTTAATTCCCAAAAACATCATTGCAATACCATGACAACAAATAATATCCATCCCAACTTCTACAGAAGCAGCTTTTCTCATGTTTTTCACTTAGATTCAGAGCTCCTCCTCACACCAGAAACTGTTCCAGTGTAAACTTATTCAACAAAGAAATCTAACTTTTTTTTCACTGGACTAACTGTTTATTGCAAATTCATAAGCCATCAATTTGAAATGTATCTTCCCCTCCTCTATAAGGATGTCCCGATCGGATCATGTGATTGGAAATCGGACCGATCACTGGTTTCAGACTCGATCAGAATCGGACGTTATCTCCCGATCAGGACTCGGATATATATGTATATTTATTATCATTATAGGGTGGGCGGTATACCAGTTCATACCAAATACCGGTATATATTTTCATTATGATATACATTTTTAATAAACCGCCGTACCTGTATATTGATTACACAACGTTCTGAACGCTACGCTGCACCGTCAGACCAGAGCCTTTTCAATGTTGCACTGTGAAGGTAAACAGTAGCGCTCTGGTTACCATGCTTATGGTGTAAATGGACATGAAAGCTCTGAAGCTGTAGAACTCGTAGAACATGATGACGCAGAAGAAGAGGAGCCCTGTCTGTTGTTTGGTCAGCAGAACAAGTTAAATGCAGAGCAGAGGTGGAGAGTTAGACTGAAGTGAATAAAGAGTTCAACAGCAGGTATTGTTAGAAACCAAACGTATTGTTAGCCTCTCTGGTAACTAGCCTGATGCTAATGTGTGTGTGCGCACAGATGTTTGAGGGCGTGTTTGTCTGCTCCGCACAAGTGTTTGTTTGTGCGTGCATGCGTGTTTGTGTGCGCGCGCTCGCGCCAGTGTTTGTGTGAAAATAGATCATCCTACGTCAATCTACTGCACGTATTTCCTCCATCAAGCGCTATGGCAAGCCCTTTTAACATTTAATAAGTCTGGCGGACATGTAGCAATTTAGTTTTCACTAGTGGAAATTACATTTGAACATGTTCAAATGTAATTTTGACATGTTGAAATGTTAATTCAAGATATCTGTAAAGCCATTTTCACACGTAACAAATATATTTCAACATGTCAAAATGTCATTTTTACATGTAACAATTGAATTCAATCTGCAATTCAATTGTTACATGTAAAAATGTAATTGCAGATATCAAGAATTCAATTTCGACATGTAATTCAATTGCAGATATCTGCAATTCAATTGTTACATGTACCAATTAGATTACAGATATCTGCAATGTGAGAACAATTGCAGATATCTGCAATTCAATTGTTACATGTAACAATTGAATTGTAGATATCATGAATTAGAATTGCCACATGTCAAAATTGAATTGCAGATATGTGCAATTACATTTTTACATGTAACAATTGAATTGCAGATATCTGCAATTCAATTTGAATGGAAGTCAATGGCACATTTTGACATGTAACAATTGAATTGCAGATATCTACAATTCAATTGTGACATGTAACAATTGAGTTGCAGATATCTGCAATTGAATTTCAGATATCTTATTAAATGTTAAAAGGGCTTGCCATACAAGCGCCTACAGCAGGACGTGCAGGTGTGTTCTAAATCAACCTCTATCTGCAGACATCACACACTTTATTTAATAAGTAGCTACGTTACATGTTCTGGACCTGCAATGCCAACAAAATGAAGTTATCATACTTTTCATCAAGAAAAACATACATTGTACATAATTGACGGGCACATGCGGCTGTGTTTAAAGCTGCACATTTCTCAGCGGATACAGCATTATAAACGCTGATATTGTTACCACGTGCTATATAACCAAATGCATACCTTTGATGTACATGCAGAACGCACACAGAGCCGTTTAGAGAGAGAGAGTTGTGACAACGGAAGAGGGTCCGTATTTCTTCCTCTGCCAGTGCGTGTGTGTGAGAGAACCCACGGAGGAGATGAGACCACACGCAGAGGCGTTGCAACAGGGTAGGCAACACAGGCAATTGCCTAGGGCCCCGAGCTGAAAGGGGGCCCCGAGCTGAAAGGGGGCCCCGAGGGACGGCTGACAGTCAAGTTCAATGACAAAATAATGAAACTGCTTTGAGACGCTGCAACAACAGCACATTAAAAATCCCCTGCACGGGGCCCTTCCTGAGTAGTCACTGGTTAGTTACTAGTAGGGGCCACCGACAGACGGCAGATATCAGTGACACAACTTGAAACCCTCCGGGAACACATTACAGTGATACGTCAGGAACCTCCCTAATGGGGCCCCACTACTACCAGTCCCTGCATCAACGTGCTGATGTTATCAAACACACATGGAAAAAAGAAGCGGACATATCCCTCAGGGCTCATGAAAAGAAGATAAAAACCAGAAGAGGATGAAAAGAAAAAACGTGATAGTGGTAAGTGAGAATGTGTAAACTGTGTGTTACATTATAAAAAAGTTTGTCCCAGTTAGTCCCTGGCACTTTGTCCCAAACTCCCAGTCATCCACCTTGCAGGGGCATTTCTAGACCCCTGGGGGCCCTGGCAAGAAGGACTATGGGGCCTCCCTGCCCCAGAATGATGATAAATGAAGTCCAGGATGACAGATCAGTATATAAACACTTCATTAAATAATTAACAGATAAAATAAGTAATAAACAACATAGTTATATAAACTAAATGCAAACTTTACACAAAATATATATGGTAAATGCCAGAAAACCAAACAAGTGAAATGTGCAAAATTTGAAGTATGACAAAAAGGCTACAACATATATTGCAGAAAAAAACACCAAACGACCACAAAAATATGAAAATGACTCAAAATACACAAAACTAAATATGTATACAAAAAAGACACTAAAATGACAACAGAAATGCATAAAACAACACCAAGAAAGATACAAAAATACACAAAATGACTTCAGAATCACACTACATTGGCAACAAAAAACAGTAATTATACAAAAAATGCACAAAAAGAAAACACAAAAATACAAAATTACACATAATCCGTGTACCTTTCATTCTTTGGTTATTTCGTTTCAAAACCAAATTGAAAAATTGAAAAAACAGGTTGTTTTTTTGGTTCTATTAATTTAAAACCAGGAACGGAAAAACCTGCATTTTTTCTGCTGCATTTGATAAAAAATGATCTTGTATCATGTTGCCCACCTCACACTGATGGCAGAGGCGTAATTTGTGTGTTGGTGATGTTTCGTTAAAGAGTTATTGATGCTGAAAGTCTGAATCTGTGAATATCTGCCAACTTTACTGAACAGTGTTATGGTCCAAATCGTATCCAGATAAACTGGTGACTGGGCGGACTTTTGCTCCCGATCCGGACATAAGAAGAAGCAACGCAAAAGTCACTTTACTGGTGAATTGAAACGTTATTAATACATAAATAAATCAAAACCAAAAAATGGATGTTACGTAAAACATGCACATGATACGTGGAACCAGAGGTGGTGTAATTAATCGTTTCTTGTGGTCAATTTCCTTGTGTTGACTGCTGCTGCGATATTTAATAACGTGCAAAATAAATTTTTACTATTTGGATCGTAACACCACGAAACAACATAAACGTGAGCAGCTTTTTAGGAGCTAAAACATCCACAGACTGAGTGAAAACATGAGAAGGACCAGAAAACTGCGAAAGTAAATTCTTAACAGTCTTATTGTGTGTGGAAATCTGGTCCAGGACCTGGGGAGGGAAGTTCTCTCTCGTAAATATCACACAAACAGAACACATTTAAAAAAAAAAACCAGAAAAATGCTGCTCATCTGGTTTTTGGTTTTTCTGTTTTGGTTTTAAATCAGAAAAACAAAATAACCTCACTGTTTATTTGTTATTTTGATTTGGTTTTAAAACAGAATAACCACAGAACGAAGGGTACACGGATTATAATGACTCCAAAAAACATACATTACAGAAAAATACACAAAACGTAAAAATATATAAAAAATAAGTTAAAAAAACAATTACATTTATCATGCGCATGTCCCATAGAATTAAACCAGGGAGATCACAATATACCCCTTAATAACACTACAGAGTAAGAGTATGTACACCTCTTTGTACATCCAACCTTCAAACACATACTCCTTTGGCCATAACTGACAACTCTACTTAAGCCCCCACTATATAATAATAATAATAATAATAATAATAATAATAATAATAATAATAATAATACATTTTATTTGTAATTCAGCGCCTTTCATGTCACCCACTATATAATAATAATAATAATAATAATAATAATAATAATAATAATAATAATAATAATAATACATTTTATTTGTAATTCAGCGCCTTTCACGTCACCCAAGGTCACTTAACAGTATATGATAAAACCACAACAGCAGAGTATAAAACCACAGTTAAATTTAAGCTAAAACAGTATATAAACAACAGTAAGAATGAAGCTAAAACACAGGGACAGAGCAGGGGGGTCAGGTGAGAAATGCTGTTGTAAATAAGTAGGTTTTGAGTCCGACTATGAACTGTGAGAATGAGTCCATGTTCCTGAGATCCAGAGGTAGTGAGTTCCAGAGCCAGGGAGCAGAGCAGTTAAAAGTTCTGCTCCCCATGGTGGTAGGGCGGACTGCGGGAGTGAACATATGATTGGAAGAAGATGATCTGAGGGAGCGAGATGGAGTGTAGATGTGGATGAGATCAGTCAGGTAAGGGGGGCAGTGTGGTGGATGGCCTTAAACGTTAACAGAAGGATCTTGAAGTGGATGCGGAATTGAATAGGAAGCCAGTGGAGCTGGTGGAGAACAGGACTGATGTGGGTGATAGAGGGGGTTTTGGTGATGATGTGGGCAGCTGAGTTCTGGACTAACTGAAGTTTATTGAGAGATTTACTGGGGAGACCAAAGAGAAGGGAATTGCAATAATCAAGCTGGGAAGTGATGAGACTGTGGACAAGGATAGCAGCAGTGTGAGTGGTGGGGGGGCGGAGGCGATCAATGTTGTGGAGGTGGAAATATGCAGACCAGGTGATATTATTGATGTGGGATTTGTACGATAGAGTGCTGTCGAGGATGACATCCAGACTCTTGACCTGTGGGGAGGGAGAGACCAAGGAGTTGTCAATTTGGATGCAGAAACTTTTGGATTTGGAGAGTGTTGATTTTGTACCAATGAGGAGAAACTCTGTTTTGTCACTGTTGAGTTTTAGGAGATTATGATTAAGCCATGATTTAACTTCTGTGATGCAGTCTTTAAGGGAAGGGGGGGAGGGTAGAAGATGGTTTACTGGTGAGGTAGAGCTGGGTGTCATCCACGTACCAGTGAAAATGAATGCCAAATTTATGGAAGATATTGCCAAGGGGGAGGAGGTAAATAATGAAGAGAAGGGGCCCCAGGACTGAGCCCTGGGACACACCTGTAGTGACAGGGAAGGGGTTTGATTTAAAGGATTTGAGCTGGATAAACTGAGTGCGGCCGGAGAGATAGGATTTAAATCAGTTAAGTTATCAGAGCAAATAGTGTCTCTGGATGGCATTACTCTGTCACCCAGCACCACAGCAAAAAACTTTTGATACTTTGATACTGACGTGTCCTTTAATTCCCATATTAAACAAATCACAAGGACAGCTTTCTTCCACCTCCGTAATATCTCTAAAATCAGGAATATCTTGGCAGAGCGTTCAGCTACCAAGCGCCTTGCCTTTGGAACCAGCTCCCAGTTTTAGTACGGGAGGCTGTTACTCTCTCCACCTCTAAAAGTAAACTCAAAACCTACTTATTTGCTAAAGCTTATACCGTATAATAGCGTTAACCTAACCACTAGGAAAAAAGCTCTAAACCTAAAAATAGGAACTGAGAACTAAGATTATATAGTAGAACACCAACATTATATTCAAACACGATCCACCATCTACACATAGTTCTAATGGGTTAGGGTTACAATGGGATGATGTACAGTCAGACACAGTTGTGCTGGGTTGTAGACAACCCCCACTTCTGTTCTTCATTGCATAACCCATCATACTGCTTCACACCAGATGACTTTGTTGTATTTTGGGCTATATAAATAAAGTTGAATTGAAAAAGTTGAATTAGGGGGGGTGAGGGTAATGCCGATGGAAGCTAATCTGTTCAGAAGGGTGGTGTGAGAGATGGTGTCAAATGCCACACTCAGGTCGAGGAGGATGAGGATAGTGAGGAGTCCAGAATCAGCTACCATGGTGGTCGTTGGTGATTTTAGTGAGTGCTGTTTCAGTGATATGGAGGGGGCAGAAACCGGACTGGAACTGTTCATAAAAGTTAGTGTGGGATAGGTTAATAATAATAATACTTCTGACGGGCACTGTACTAGTATATTAAAACGCACTTATTCTTGTTTAATGCATCTCTATCGGTACTCAAATTGTTTCACACTACAAGTAAGAAAGAAAATAATTTCTCAGCTTCTTCTACCTATAATTGACTATGCAGATGTAGTTTACCAAAATACATATAACATGCATCTTAATTCACTTAATGTTTTGTTTAACACCTTGTGTAGATTCATTTTAAAATGTCCATATAGAACTCATCATTGTGAACTCTATGATCAACTTAACTGGCTCCAGCCTAAGAAAAGACGACAATATCACTGGTTTTAATTTAATTTTAAATGTATTCATTTTACATAACCGCCAGATTTGAAATGTTTTTGGTCCAATTCACCTCAATTTTTCTCAGTATTGAACTTTTATTCTTCTTCCCATTTGTATTCCCACCACCTTAGGCTCCCTTAGAACAGTTCAATTCACAAAACAGATTGTTAGTGTTTTAATGACAATTTGTTTTATTTACTTTGACTGTTTT
Organism: Gouania willdenowi; assembly: GCF_900634775.1. NCBI lineage: Eukaryota > Metazoa > Chordata > Actinopteri > Blenniiformes > Gobiesocidae > Gouania > Gouania willdenowi. Next base: position 39,690,233 of record NC_041049.1, read on the forward strand.
TTCTCAACAGTCCAAAAAACTATAGATTTCTGTTATATAACAAGTATTAGGTAAGTTACTCTAAACTTGTAATATATTTATATTACTAGTTACTGGGATAAAAATGTAATATATTTGTATTACAATATTATTGTTTTTTAAATGTAACTGAGTTACACTACTTTGAGTTACTTTTGGTCCAGAACACTAATTACATCACACTGATAGTGTTCGAATAACGGTCTAAGTTTTGTTTCAAATATTTCTGCTGTTTCAGAAGCAGAAAGCTCTTTTTTGTTCCCCATAAGTTATATTTAACTATAATGATCATCTTTTTTTCCTCAAATAATTGCAAACTGAGAAAACAAAACAAATATGCACTTAAATTAAATATGCATGTAACTTGAGTTACTTTAGTTGTAACGTTAATTGTACCACTTTTCACTTTTTTATTAAGTTACACTCCTGAGTTACTTCAAAAATGAATATATTGAAAAAATAACTAGTTTCTCCCAACAATGTATATAACCAAATATAGCTATGTATACATATATCTGTATGTGAATAGTTTCCATGAATAATTTTCAAATTATGTTGAATACTCATCTTTTAGGAGTGTATATATCAATGAGTTTTTATTCTTAATATACTGTATACTTTCAGTAATTTAATTGATTTTTTCTGTATTGTTCTTTTTGTTTTTACAGATGTACTAATAAAAAAATAAAATAAATATCAGACATTGATGAGATTTAGATCAAATGTTGACTCTTTGCTATTACCATCTTAAAACCCTTAATTTCTTGAATTACAAACTATCAAAAGTAATGTCAAAAACCTTAAATTCTAACAAGCTGTTATTAAGTTACTAATACCTTTCTTTAGTTGATTTTATGCCACAAATGTACCTGTCTTTATCTTTTATTATGAATGGTTAATGCGGGAGCAGGAACATACAGTATGAAGTGAGATATTTGGTGCCTGAGGGTTGCATTAGATAACAAAGGGCAAAACAGACAATAAAAAGATAAAGGGGAACTGTAGAGTAATAACAGCAGGTAGAGATTACACTCCTTCCTTGAGTGGACTCTGATCATGATGGCAAAGATAAAGAAGACAACATTTTTCCAAAGGTGAAAAACGTTTTGAAGGCAATCAAAGAGTATTAAAAAAAAGTCTCTGAAATAAGCAGCAGCAGTAATGATAGCAGTAGTAGTAATAGTAGGACTGTGTTGGCAAAGTGAAGATTAATAAACCAGTGTGGGAACAAACATACCTTCAGGGAGTTGATGCACATACAGAAAAGTACTTCTGAAAAAGTTTGGGCGAATTTGTAATTAATCCAAACTGCTATTTTCTTTTCTACACTATCTTTAGGGTCTTGCCATTTTTATTTGTTTATATCACATGAATGCAGTCATGTTTATTTGCAAATTGTGAAAATATGCAATTTCTCAAAAACAATTTCACAAAAATCCTCTAAATTACACAAAAATTGGTTAGAAGATCAATAATTTTCTGAAGTGAAGATGGGAATGATATTAAAAACTAGGGCCCAACTGATTTTACTACTGAGATCAAAATGATCCATATTTGGCTCCTGAACTAAAATGAGTTTGACACCACACGCACACACACACACTCACCTTCTGTGTTGTCTCTAACTGAAGCAGGTGGTGTAGATCCTCTACGTCTCCACATCAGATCACATCCATCCACTCACTGCTCCTCAAACACACAAACACAAGCTTTCCTCACTTCGTGCAGACTCTGCTGAGTGTGTTTGTTTTTGTGGGTGTGTGTGTGTGTGTGTGGTTGCTCACCTGCTTAGACAGAGATCCACCCCTCCCTACTCCATCTGCTCTGACCCCACCCTCATATTATTTATACATTAAGAAACGTGGAAAACCTTAACCTGATCGTTGAGCATCTAGAGCAGTAACAGTGTGTCAGCTGAGTGTGGGATAGTTGTTGGTTCCCTCACCTGCAGGAATTCCCCTGGAATGCCACAAAGGCCCCATTCAATAAGGGGCCGGAGAGGAGGAGTCAGCGGAGGACGGGAGATCTCGTTACACTAAATGCAGGTAGAGCAACTTTGTCAATCTGCAGCAATGCCTGAGCTGATAAACATAAATCTGATAAACATCAACGTTAGGATTCATTTAGAGACAAAGACGAATGATTCGTTAACAGAAGATCAGTGAAAATCAGAAGAACAGGAGAATCAGACCCCCAAGATTAAAGTTCCAGAGACTGGGGACCCTCACTGCACCTGAAGGTGGTTGAACAAAAACATAAACATTGAAGAACTGTCATGTGGAGACAAGGTCCTCTATAAGGGGGAATAAAGGAGAAAGATTTTTGGGGCCCATCTATAAAGTCAGTAAAATGATGGTCCATTGTTCTATGAATCTGTGATAACCACATTTATTTATTCAAAGTGTCAATATTTGCATAAAAGTGGCAGAAATGGGGTAGTAAGCATGAAATATGGTAATAATGAGTCAAATTATCTTATGTATATTAGGTGGAAAAGTGGCAGAAAGGGTTTATAAGTGCCCAAAATGTGCAAAATGCAGAAAAACAAATTTGATGGAGTGGCTTAAATGAGAGTAATGTAGCAAAAATGCATTAAAAAGAGCAAATATAGCAAGAAAAAGGAAGAATATAGGATAGAATATGGCAAGTTTGGAAAATTAAGCAAAAATAATCTTGCAATCCCATGGTTGAGAACCCCTGCTCTAAAGGGCCGAATTTGGCCCCTGGGTCTTGAGTTTTACTAATGTGATGTAACAGATCTCATAAACTACAATACAAAAATCAAAATATACAAGATACAATCAATATTTAAAAATGTAGTTTTTTTTTATTAGAATTTAACACTGTTAATATATATATATATATAAAAAAATCTATAAAATAAGAAAAAAAGCTACAAGCTTTACTGAGTCCACTGCTGCATGCACAACAACAATTGGAGACCAAAAACAAACCAAAGCCCCAAAGTAAAAATAATGTGTTCATTTGCTCGCTGTGGGGGAGGAGTTTGACTTTGTGTGATATATAAATATCTGTGTGAAAATTAGAGGATAAAAAGGAGGCTCAGAGTTCACTGGAGGAGGGGGGGAGGTGCTCTCCCAGCTGGGTGAAGCTGCTGGAGTGGATGGGCTGCGTGGACAGCTCCTCGAAGCCTTTGGGTCGCTGTCGGGGGGGCAGCGTGGAGCAGCGGGCGTGGCCCCTGGAGCGCGGTTGCTGAGGTGGAGGACCTCTTAGTGTGAAATGTTCTGCTGCAGCTGTGGGCGTCTGTGGTGGGGGGTGGTGGGGGCTGAAGGGGTTGGACGAGGCCAATAATGAGGAGTCCATTTGGAACCGTGTGAGGCTGGTGGAGTGGCTGGACCGCGGCACGCCGTAACACACCTCTGTGGCTTTGTGGCGGGAAGGCAAAGTGGAGCAGCGGGAGGTTGGTCTGGAGCTCTGATCTCTGAGAGGAAAAGGAGGAGGAGGAGGAAGAGCTATTAGTGAGAAGAGCTCAGCGTCCAGATGTGATGTGAGGTCCTCTAGGGAGGAGCAGGGTTTAGATGATGGTTCACTGTCTGTGTCCTGGTCCTGTTTGGAGCTGGACTGAAGAAGGTGTTGATCCTCTGCTGTGATCACCAAAGGTTCCTCATCTAGAACACATGGAACAGTGAGACCAAGGCTGTGTTTTGCAATTTTATTAAAATTATTACTATATACACATTTTTTTCAAAATTGAAAAAAAAAATGTTCACAAACTCAAAGAGATGTAAAGATTAGATACTTCTATTACTTTACATAAAGTTATAGGGCAGAATTGTTTTGAAATTGCTCATTTTCCCAATTAATTTCTGCGACCCACTTGAGATCAAACTGCTCCGTATTTCGCCCTTCAACTAAAATATGTTTGACACCCCTGCTTTAGAAAATTCAATAATGTTCACAAACACAAAATTACATTCAATATTAACTTGGACAAATGTGAGATTACTAAAACATTTACTTATTCACCAAGTTTTTAGATGAGTTTTCACTGTTTAAGGACGTGGGTCTCTGGAGAAGCTTCATCCTGAATATAACGCTTATCAATACATGGATCTATAACTCACTGTTCAAAACACATCAACTCCTAATGGTCAATATTGTTAAAAACTAGTGTTGTCAATCAATTACAAAAAAATTAACTAATTCATTCGTTGTGCGGCATTCAGATGCTCTATAGCTGTGTTGATGACGTCATCCTAATGTAATACTTATATTAGCATGCTACTCATACTAAGTGTGACGTCTAAATGAGTATATAGCGTATGAAAAGATTACGTGAGAAATACCCAGATGTACACTACTATATGGGGACATTTTTTAAGTGTGCATGGTGGACACACTAGTCATACTCATCCATGATGCTTTGGGAGCTGAATGTAAAATGGTCCTGGGACCGACTTCAAGCTAAAAATCAAACATCCCCTTTTCAAAATAAAAGCACCCCATTCTTGTCCTCCATTAGTTTTTTTTTATTACTCTTTTGTAAAGAGGGCTCTTGTTTTGAAGTTAACAGGAAGTGTAGTCAGTAGTAAATGGTGGGCATTATGGTATGTGTGAAATGTGTGAATGAAATGTGTCGATGTGAGTTTTATGGATCAAATGAGCACATGTTGATATTCACAGTCATTTTGTGTAATTTTCTGTCCTTGTCAATTTATGCTGTCCTTTTCTGTTATTTCTCCATCTTTTTCTATTATTTTGTGTATTTCTGGTGTCATTGTGTGTATTGTTCTGTCCTTGTGTGTATTTGTCTGTATTTGTGCATTTTTGGGGTTTTTGTTTTTCCCATCATTTTTCTTGTTTTCATTTTGCAAGTTTTTTTTTTCCTGTCTTTGAGTATTTTTCTGTTATTTTGTGTGTTTTTGGGCCGTGTTGTAAAAGTCATACTGACGTACTGCACATACTAAGTCTGATGTCTAAATTATTATGTACGTGAGTTTTATAGATCAAATGAGCACATGTTGATATTCTACTTGGTCACTTTCTCACTTAAAATGCTTTCAGAACTGTCAAAGGTGGAGAATCAACAAAGATATTTAGCCTCAGTGTGATTCAGGTTTTTATCCTTGAAGGTTCCAAATGCATCTTGGGAAATTTGGAAGTATACTTCATTAAGATCACTCATCATCCTAATTATACTTTTATAATATAGTAGACACTATTTACTCATAGTGTGTAGTGAATAGTGAAAGCTGAGTGAGAACAAACACACCTGAAAAGCCCAGTTCTTTCATGATAGCATCCACATCAACTGTACAAATCTCTTCTTGTGTGTTCACATCTTCCTCTTCTTCTTCTTTGTTAAACTTATTTCCTTCATCTTCTGTCACTCTGTCAATAATTACATTTTGTTCTTCCTCATTACCTTCAGGTTCTTCTTTTCCTTCAGTTTCCCCCAAAGACGTTCCATCCTCATGTTCACTATCACTGCTCCTCTTTTGTTCCTCTATGTTAACGTCTAGTTCCTCCTCTTCAGGCGACTCCACCACGATGTTGATGTTGGTGGGTAAACAGATCATGGATTGTTTGGGGGATCTTGCTTTGGAGAGAACCTCCTCATCGTGATTGACCAGGAACTCCATCAGCATCATGTTCTCCTTCTTCAGCTGCTCTCTGAGTGAGCGTGGAACATCAGGGACCATCCAGGCCACCAGCATGCTGAGGAACATGGCCAGGTTCTGCACAACAAAAATCCACCTTCAGCATGGGAATGATTAGTGTAGTGACCATATAGTACAAAATTGAACCGATATATATATATACCGATATATATATATATATATATGGAAACATGGGTTCGAATTTGTACTATACTGTTTACAACTAAGGCAAGCTGGAAATTAAATATATATTTATTGACTCTGAGAATACATGGAATGAATTCAGACATTTTTATATATACTATATTCAGACTTTTCTTGTACATATATATACACACACACACACATATAATATACATATATACAATGTATATAACTTTTTTTTATATATATTCAGACTTGCATGTATGCATTTTAAAACTTTTTGTATATATATTCAAACTATCATATACAGGTGCTGGTCATGAAATTAGAATATCATGAAAAAGTTGATTTATTTCAGTAATTCCATTCAACAAGTGAAACTTGTATAATAAATTCATTCATTTCACACAGACTAATATATTTCAAATCTTTATTTATTTTAATTTTGATGATTATAACTGACAACTAATGAAAATCCCAAATTCAGTATCTCAGAAAATTAGATTTATACAAAAAAAAACATTTCTAGAATTGTTGACCAACTGAAAAGTATGAACATGAAAAGTATGATTATGTATAGCACTCAATACTTAGTTGGGGCTCCTTTTGCCTGAATTACTGCAGCAATGCGGCGTGGCATGGAGTCTATCAGTCTGTGGCACTGCTCAGGTGTTATGAGAGCCCAGGTTGCTCTGATAGTGGCCTTCAGCTCTTCTGCATTGTTGGGTCTGGCGTCTCACATCTTCCTCTTCACAATAGCCCATAGATTTTCTATGGGGTTAAGGTCAGGCAAAGTTGCTACCATGGTTCTTAAACCAGGTACTGGTAGCTTTGGCACTGTGTGCAGATGCCAAGATGCCAATGCCATAATGTTGGTCAGCAGCAGGAAACATGAAGTGCTCTAAAACTTCCTGGTAGACGGCTGCGTTGACCTTGGACCTAAGGAAACACAGTGGACCAACACCAGCACATTACATGGAACCCCAAACCATCACTGACTGTGGAAACTTTACACTTGACTTCAAGCAACATACGTAGATTCTGTTCCTCTCCTCTCTTCATCCAGACTCTGGGACCTTTATTTCCAAAGGACCTGCAAAATGTACTTTCATCAGAGAACATAACTTTAGACCACTCAGCAGCAGTCTAGTCCTTTTTGTCTTTAGCCCAGGTGAGACGCTTCTGACGCTGTCTCTTGTTCAAGAGTGGCTTGACACAAGGTATGTGACAGCTGAAAACAATGTCTTGCATACGTCTGTGCATGGTGGTTCTTGAAGCACTGACTCCAGCTGCAGTCCACTCTTTGTGAATCTCCCCCACATTTTTGAATGGGTTTAGTTTCACAATCCTCTCCAGGGCGTGGTTATCCCTATTGCTTGTACACTTTTTTCTACCACATCTATTCCTTCCCTTGGGCTCTCTATTAATGTGCTTGGACACAGAGCTCTGTGAACAGCCAGCCTCTTTAGCAATGACCTTTTGTGTCTTGCCCTCTTGTGCAAGGTGTCAATGGTCGTCTTTTGGATAACTGTCATGTCAGCAGTCTTCCCCATGGTTGTGTAGCCTACACAACTAGACTGGAGACCATTTAAAGGCCTTTGCAAGTGTTAGTGGGGCACCAGGTGTCTTCAATATTGAACCTCTCCACAATATTCTAATTTATGAGATACTCAATTTGAGGTTTTCAGTAGTTGTCAGTTATAATCATCAACATTAAAATAAATAAACACTTGAAATATATCAGTCTGTGTGTAATGGATGAATATAATATACAAGTTTCACTTTTTGAACGGAATTACTGAAATAAATAAACTTTTTCATGATATTCTAATTTTATGACCAGCACCTGTATATATATGGGTTCAAATTTGTACTATACTATATATAGCTATGGCAAGCCAGAAATTAAATATATATTTATTGACTCTGGGAATACATGTAATTAATTCAGACATTTTTATATATACTATATATACATATAAATGTTCATTTTTCTACCTGGAAGAATATTACAAAGGCAAGTTTTGCGGCCAGGATGGACCAGTACTCTTTCGAGAAGGTGTAAGCATCCTTTTCCCACGGAGGATCTCTATAGTCTTTATACCTGGAGGAGAAAAACACTGCATGAAGCAACATTTAAAACAGAAATATAAAACACTGAATGATTTACTGCCTAATTATTTCCAGGAGCTTGTGTGTATGTTAGGGAGAAGGCGTGCATGGCTCTGACCTGCACATGGTGACTCCGGTGCTGAGCGAGGACGACGGTGCCGTTCCGTTGGGAAAGTTATTGACGCTGAAGTACGACAGAGAGTGCTGAGTGTAGCCGCTCATGGTTCCGTTCACACTGTACATGAACTTAAACATCATTCGAGGGACAAACTCTGAAGTGAAGGAGATGACGAACGCCTGAAGGATGTGGAAAGAAAACTTTTATACAAGCACATGTTGCTTCTGCATGGTTGGTTAGTCATTATTATTGTTTTGCAACAATACATTTATTATTTTCTATTTTTTAAAACACATGGCTTGTCATTATAAGGAACAAAACTAATCACAGAAGCAAACACTTTAGTTTCTTTATCTATTTCCACAGTTTTAGACACATGACTAAACACTGACATCAAGCATTAACATTGTGGTTCATTCATTCATTTATATAAACTAGTAAATCAAAGTCTATATATTTGATTGATAAATAGTTTTTATTGTCATTCATACATACACACCATAGCCGCATACAAGAACAACATTTTAGTTAAATAAAAAAATCCAATTTTTTTTTTTAGAATTAAACTGTTGAGTGTTTTTAAGGCAGCTCTTGGAGAATGACCATGAATGGATTTTGATGAAGGAGGCCCGCGACCCCCAAAATAAAGGTTCCAGAGACCGGGGACCCTGCTGTAGCTGAAGGTGGTTGAACACAGACATGAACATTGTAGAACAGTCATGTGGAGACAGGGTCATCTAAAGGGGAATAAAGGGGAGAGATTTTTGGGGCCCATCTATAAAGTCAGCAAAATGATGGTCCATTGTTCTATGAATCTGTGATTACCACATTTATTTATTCATCTGAATAATATCCACTGTTATCCAGGAAGTTTAGTATTATTTGGGCCATAGCATATAGTCATCTTAAAGATGTCAAGTCTTGTTTTAATCAGAAATAAAATGGGTTAAAAGTGACCAAAAATTGTGGAAAAGCTGGTGAAATGGGATTTTAAAAACTACAGAAATTGGTTAAAAGTTGCAAATTAGAGTGGGCAAAAACACAGGAACAATTAGTTTAAACTTGCAAATAATGGACGTGAAATATGGTGAAAAGAGGTTAAAAGTGACAATAACGGGTCAACATATGTAACATTAGGTGGGAAAAGTGATGGAAAGGGTTTATAAGTCCTGAAATGTCTTGAAAGTGGAAAAAACGTGCAGAAAAGGCTCTGAAATTTGATGGAAAAGTGGCATTAACTGGGAGTAATATAGCAAAAATGCATTTAAAGGAGCCAAAACATGTCAAGAAAAAGTGACAAAAATGGGTCAAAAGATGGCAGGATTGGTGTAGTTGCATAAAAATGGTAAAAATAAGCAAAATTGGGCTCAAATTGTTCAAAAAAAATTCTTATTTTCTTGAAGGCATCTGGCCATCCCCTCTCAGTGGCTAGCAACCCCAAGGTTGAGAACCCCTGCTATAGTAAACCAAGTAGTCTTACTGAATGGGGCTATGGTATATCTGCTGTCCATGGTGCTGGCAGAAAGTAAACATGCTGGCCTACTTGTTGTTCCATTTGTCTCTAGAAGTAGTATAGGAGGAAGAGCTTTCAGTTATCAGGCCCCACTTCTCTGGAACCATCTACCAACCACGGTTCGGGGGGCAGACACCCTCTCTACCTTTAAGGTTAGGCTCAAAACATTCCTCTTTGGTAAAGCTTTTAGTTAGGAACCAGCTCATAGCTCATAGTTAAGATGCAATAGGCATAGACTGCCGGTGGGGGGGTCTGGCATGCTCGGTTGGAGAGAGGTTGGAGAGGGCGTTAAGAGAGAGGTTATTTAGGTTAGAGAGGGACCGGAGAGGGTCCCATTCCTCTCTCTAACACTCCCTCTATGTCTGCTTCTTTTCATTAACATTGATTTGACACCAGATAGTGATGTGCTGAAGCAGAAATAAAACATCAAAGCTAAGGCAAGAATAAGAGATTCCAAAGACCAGCCTTAGAAAATGAACATGTGTGAAAATATTAAGAGTGTAAATCCCTGTCTTTGCCCTGGAGCCTACTTTGACTGGTGCACTTACGTTGGTAATGACAGAGAACTTGCTGATGCCACAGAGAATGTTGAACCAAATCCCTGAGGAGAGCATGTGCATGAAAAAAAGAAAAGCAGATAAATGGAAAGGAAGTGCGTCTGTCTGTGTGTGGTCATGCGTGAGGTGTTTGGTCGAGTAAAGGTCAGGAAACAGATGAAGAAGAAAAGGAAAGTGATTAAAAAGTTCAGGACAGCTTTAGTTTAAGAAAGCAGAGACTGGGGAGCAACTTTTTACCAATGTCTTTGCAGCGCACGGCATCAGGACGCCGCACCTCCGTCACGAACTTAGCAGCATCGAGACGGATCTCAATGACGTTGTTTAGGAGAGCAAACGCTGGAGCCAATGGGAAGGAAGCCACAAACAAAGTGACAAAGCCATACTGGATGACTGTGTGGAAAAAAGAAGACGTGGTTTAATGACAGTAATCACTGATAGATGAATAAAAGCAGATATGTAGCAATATTAGGCTAATTAGATGTTCACTTCTGGAAGAAAGCATGACAATTTGTACATAGGGTATTTTGAGTATGCTGAATCCATTTTTAATGGCATCCACGCTGGCTGTCACTGCCTGATCCTTTCAGATCCTTTAAACGCATGTGTGAAACGCATCGACATCCAGGCAGCATATTGGACGACAGTTTGTGTTCCATTTTGCTATATTTACACCAAATACATCAATTCAGAAAACCGCCAATTTCAATCTCTAGCTTTTGTGTTAGCCTGCTGATATGGATATGGATTTAAGTGTCTGTTTGGATAAATGAAAATGTAATAAAAATTTACTAGTTGGGTGCATCATTTCTGTTTTTATTAGTATTTTATTAATACTATGTATATGTTTTATTTTTTTATTGTTTATCAGTATATGACTTTTACTTTAGTATGTAGGTATCTAATTAAAATATTACTTTGTTGCTGCTGGTAAACACTTTCTACCAACAGGGCGATCCCATGTGCTGTTTTAAGCATTACTATTGGCTCCTCGAGCTGCTCGTCAAAAGTCTATGTGCATTCACGATCAGAGAGTAGGAACAGTCCCATGGCTTTATATTCCAGCTCAAGTCTCTAATGCGGCTTTTGGCACAGCAGTTACACGACAAAGCAAGAGGAAAACGGAAGACTAAGGTGGAGAAGCAACAGAATATAGGCACAAATGTGTTCAGGAGGAACAGAGTCATTTCAGTAATTCCATTCAAATACGGAAACTTGTGTATTTTATTCATCTATTACACACAGACTGATATATTTCAAATGTTTAATTCTTTTAATTTTGATAATCATAACTGACAACTAATGAAAATCCCAAATTCAGTATGTCAGAAAATTAGAATATTACTTAAGACTGATACAAAAAAAAACATTTCTAGAATTGTTGACCAACTGAAAAGTATGAACATGAAAAGTATGATTATGTATAGCACTCAATACTTAGTTGGGGCTCCTTTTGCCTGAATTATTGCAGCAATGCGGTGTGGCATGGAGTCTATCAGTCTGTGGCACTGCTCAGGTGTTATGAGAGCCCAGGTTGCTCTGATAGTGGCCTTCAGCTCTTCTGCATTGCTGGGTCTGGTGTCTCACATCTTCCTCTTCACAATAGCCCATAGATTTTCTATGAGGTTTAGGTCAGGCAAGTTTGCTGGCCATTCAAGAACAGGGATACCATGGTCCTTAAACCAGGTACTGGTAGCTTTGGCACTGTGTGCAGGTGTTAAGTCCTGTTGGAAAATGAAATCTGTATCTCCATAATGTTGGTCAGCAGCAGGAAACATGAAGTGCTCTAAAACTTCCTGGTAGACAGCTGCGTTGACCTTGGACCTAAGGAAACACAGTGGACCAACACCAGCACATGACATGGAACCCCAAACCATCACTGACTGTGGAAACTTTACACTTGACTTCAAGCAAAGTGGATTCTGTGCCTCTCCTCTCAACAAACAGCCTCTTTAGCAATTTGTGTCTTGCCCTTCTTGTGCAAGGTGTCAATGGTCTTGTCTTTTGGACAACTGTCATGTCAGCAGTCTTCCCCATGGTTGTGTAGGCTACACAACTAGACTGGAGACCATTTAAAGGCCTTTGCAGGGCACCAGGTGTCTTCAATATTGAACCTTTCCGCAATATTAATCAAGCAACATTAAAATAAATAAACACTTGAAATACTGTATATCAGTCTGTGTGAATAGAATGTATACATTATACAAGTTTCACTTTTTGAATGGAATTACTGAAATAAATCCACTTTTTCATGATATCCTAATTTTATGACCAGCACCTGTAAATTAAAATGTAGATATGTATATTGATATATAAACCTATGTACTTTTTTTTCTTTAATTATGTTATTTTTTAAACCTACATGGAAAAGAGGGTGATTTTAACCTCATAGGAAGAAATATTTGTTCTCTGTTTTCCAGGTTTATCTTTTAATTCATTTATTTTTTAGAAAGAGGACTCATAAAGACCACAGGCATCTATTTACTTTATTATTTTGATTGTGTTGTATGCCATCCTTTGTTTGATTGTTCAAACAAAAATACAAGAAAAAAAAAAATATATATATATATATATATATGGTTGTCTGTCTATGTCACCCTGCGATGGACTGGCGCCCTGTCCAGGGTGTACCCGCGCCCAGCGCCCAATGAGGACCAGAAATTGGCACCGGCAGACCCCCGCAACCCTGATAAACGGGAATTAGCTGGTTTGAAGATGGATGGATATATATATATAGCAGCAGTGATCCTAGAGACGCTTGGCAATCGTAAGAGCAACCATGAGATGAAATACCCACCATGGAAAAGAAGGCTGGAGGCTAACATCAAGGCAACAGGGAGAGAAGTGAGTCAATTGACAGAGGCCTTGAAAGGTGCAATAAAAAAGCAAGTACCCAAAAGGTACAGCCAGATGCCCATACCTGAAGCATTGGAAACTGCCAAACAAACGCTCCAAGCCTCATTCGGACTAGAGAAGTGTGGTCGGATGGTGACTAAGAGAGGGAAGGTAGTCCACACAGAAGGGGTCTCACTCCCAGAAGGAACAATAGCAGACATTGAGGACAGTTACAAGTACCTCGGAATCCCACAAGCAAATGGCAACCTCGAAGAGGTGACAAGGAAAGCGGCTACGGCCAAATACCTCCAACGAGTAAGACAGGTCGTAAGAAGCCAGCTCAATGGCAAGAACAAGACCCGGGCAATAAACAGCTACGCCCTGCCAGTAATCAGATACCCTGCAGGAATAATAAGCTGGCCAAAGGATGAGATACAGACCACAGATGTTAAGACGCGAAAGCTCCTAACCATGCACGGAGGGTTCCACCCCAAGCACTCTGAGACTGTACGCTAGCCGGAAGGAAGGAGGACAAGGACTAGTGAGTGTGAGAGACACTATCCAGGATGAAACATCCAAGATCCATAAGTACATCAAGGACAAGGCTCCAACAGATGACGTGCTCAGTGAATGTCTCAGACAATGGGGAACAGAAGATGAGGTGCTGGAGGTTCCGTCATGGGAGGACAAGCCCCTACACGGGATGTACCACCGAAACATAACTGAAGTGGCGGATATCAGGAAATCCTACCAATGGCTAGACAGAGCCGGACTAAAGGACAGCACAGAGGCACTCATCATGGCTGCACAGGAGCAGGCCTTGAGCACCAGAGCATTAGAGGCCCAGATTTACCACACCAGACAAGACCCCAGGTGTAGATTGTGCAAAGAGGCCAATGAGACAATCCAGCACATAACTGCAGGGTGTAAGATGCTGGCAGGGAAAGCTTACATGGAGCGCCATAACCAAGTGACTGGTATAGTGTACAGGAACATCTGTGCTGAGTATGGGCTGGAAACCCCAAGGTCAAAGTGGGAAACACCTCCAAAGGTGGTAGAAAATGACCGAACGAAGATCCTGTGGGACTTCCAGATACAGACGGACAGGATGGTAATGGCGAACCAACCAGACATTGTGGTGGTGGACAAAGAGCAGACGAAAGCTGTTGTGGTCAACATAGCAATACCGAGTGACTTCAACATCAGGAAAAAGGAACACGAGAAACTAGAGAAATACCAGGGGCTCAGAGAAGAGTTGGAGAAAACCTGGAGGGTGAAGGCATCAGTGGTGCCCGTGGTCATTGGGGCACTCGGGGCAGTGACCCCCAAACTGGAAGAGTGGCTCCAGCAGATCCCAGGAAATACATCAGACATCTCGGTCCAGAAAAGTGCAGTTCTAGGAACAGCAAAGATACTGCGCAGAACCCTCAAGCTCCCAGGCCTCTGGTAGAGGACCCGAGCTTGGAGGAAAAAAGAGACCGCCCACGGAGGGTGAGGAAGAGATTTTATATTTATCTATTATTATTTATATATATATTTATTTATTATTATTGTTTTTTTTAAAATAACATAAGTGTTTAAATTCTTTTCAGGAAATTGTCAAGGAGCATGTCATTAACCTTAGACTATGTTAATACAACCAAGCAAGCTAATTGGAATGATGGCATACAAGAAAATAAAGCTTGACATTCCTCATAGTGCTCATCTATCAACAATCATATGAATTTGTAGTGTTTTAGTACTAAAAAACCCCAGTGTACAAATTGTGATGCTTTCTACAAAAAGTGAACATCTTTTTGACATATCTGCCGGCTTAAACAGAGTAAAGTGGAGCGGGTCTCACTCATTTCCATGTACTCTGGACTGACGCCCTCATACGGTTCCAGGGTGAAGTCTTTGTCAAACTGTTGCCTTGGTCTCTGCTCCTCGCCATCATTCTCTGCGTCTTCAGCTGCTCTTTTGTTTCCTTTTTGCTCCTGCATCGTCCGGTACATCTTTTTCAGCTTCCTTTAAAAATAACAATCAAGATAACAAACTGAAAATAAACCAAAGATCATGGAGTGGAGAAGCTACATGAGCGTCAAGACGCTAATAGGACGGCGTACGTACGGAATGAGAACCTCAAACACATTGTTCTGGATAAGCTGCTTCCCCAGCATGATCATGCTGAGCTGGATGCAGAGCTCAATGAGGCAGCCTGGAGGAGCACACTGAGGACACACACACACACACACACACACACACACACACACACACACACACACACACACACACACACACACACACACACACACACACACACACACACACACAATAAACATGCGCACACAAACAACCAATCACGTGACACCAAACTTTTCCAACACTCTGCTTTTACACATAAAACATAACATAACATTAAACTAGAAAAGCAACTGGAGAGTGCAGACAATATGACATCAACAAGAAGTTCCACAGTGTGGATGGAAAAATGAATGGAATATATACAGTATATATCTATATGGCAAGCCATTCAGGAAATTATATATATATATATATATGAAAGTGTATTTATATATATATATGAAAGACTTAATATATATATATATGAAAGACTTAATATATATATGAAAGACTTAATATATATATATATATGAAAGACTTAATATATATATATGAAAGTGTATTTATATATATATATGAAAGTGTATTTATATATATATATGAAAGACTTAATATATATATATGAAAGACTTAATATATATATATGAAAGTGTATATATATATATATATGAAAGACTTAATATATATATATGAAAGACTTAATATATATATATGAAAGTGTATTTATATATATATATGAAAGACTTAATATATATATAAAAAACCCGGACGCCATCCTTGTAGTCATTTATATTGTTCTAGACAGAAGAGTAAAGACAGACAGACACTGTGATTTTTTCAATCATTGTATCAGCTCCAGCTCAAACTCATGTTCTCACACCTCTTCTGTGTCGAATGACTCTGAGTAAATGGGCTAAAGTTGTAGACAGCGGCTGTTAGGGAACTTTCTAGAGAAGTGCTGCACCTCGTTTCGTCCCCCCACGCCCACCCGGTCCAGGACGTCTCCTCACATAATATGACTGTTTAGGATTTATTTCAGCAGTTTTCTGCTCCTGCTCATGTTTTCATTCAGTCTATGGATGTTTTATCTCGTAAAAAGCTGCTCACGTTTATGTTTTGTTTCGCGGTGTTACAGTCCAAATAGTATCCAGATAATCTGGTGACTGACTATCGACTGTGAGGCTGGTGTGAGGAAAAATAGATGTTAGAACTTCTACCATTTGACACTTTTACAAAAACCATTGCAGCTTTTTTACGGGCAGTAAAATGTTTATTTTGCACATTATAAAATCTTTTAAACGAAACATCATCGACACACAAATTACACCTCGGCTATCGGTGTGAGGTGGAAAACAGGATACAAGATCACTTTCATCAAACGCAGCAGAATAAAAGTCTGTCTGTTCTGTCGTTCTGTGTGGAATTTTTCATATATATAATATATATATATATATATATTATTATTATATTATATATATATTAAGTCTTTCATATATATATTTATATAATTTCCTGAACGGCTTGCCATATATATATATATATATATATATATATATATATATATATATATTGGTAGCCAGAATATTATCAAAATGTAATCACCTGTTCCTTCTCCCATTTATCAATATTCCTGAAAATGTCATCCAAATCTGTTCATAACTTTTCAAATTATCTTGCTAACACACTGACTGATTGACTGACAGATAAACGGAGGGTTAAACATAACCCGCTTCTGCACTTGGTGGAGGTATTAAACATGACAGTGAGACATACACACTAACATCATCAGAGCAGATACCTCAGCACACCTCCACAGGTCAAACAGAGAACTTTTATCACAAAACATGTATCGGATCAGAGGGTCACATGATCAACATTCATCTCAGCGTTTGGAATAAAGACCAATCAGCGTATTACCACATTAAACAACAACTTGTTTATGTATAATTTTGTTGTGGTTTTGTCTGTTTTTGGAGTTATTTTGTGTTTTTGGCTGTAATGTTGTAAATTCTACTCTGATCTTGGGTATTTCTGTCCATATGGTATTTTAGATTCATTTTTGTGTAATTTTGTTGTCCTGTTGAATATTTTATTCTCATTTTGTGTATTATTGTTGGCATTTTGTATGTTTCTGTTGTAGTTGTGTCTGTTTTCGGAGCCATTTTGTGTATTTTTGTTGCCATTTTGTGTTTGTGTTGTCATCTTAGATATTTTTCTCTAATTTTGTGTATTTTCATTGTCACTTTGTATATTTTTCCTCCTATTTTGTATATTTTTGTTATTGTTGTGTCTGTTTTTGGAATCATTTTGACTATTTCTCATTTTCTGTATTTCTGAGGTCACTTTGGGGGCCATATAAATTTTGGCCGAGGGCCACATGTGCTCAGTTGCACGTGTCTATTCTGGGCTATTGCAGCACTGAGGGTAAACCTATGCATTACTAAGCAGGGGGGATCCTCTTATTGCTGATCTGTGAGTGTATAGTACACACACACACACACACACACACACACACACACACACACACAAACCTCCTCCATGCGATAGTCTCCAAAAATGTAAACATAGTCCCCAGGCCGTCCAGCAAACCTGTGATTGGACATGACACAGTCACACAGAGAAGAGTGTGTGCACACATTAATGAGAGGGTGAATAAGTGAGTGAGAGGGTGAATGAGAGGGTAAATTAAAGAGTGAATGGCCACGATTACATGGGAGCATACATTGGAACATAATCCAAGATTGGAGCGACCCCGACTCCAGTTGAAACTATTAAATAAGAGCCTTAAAATACATGGATATAATGAAAAGAGTGGATAGACGTAGGCATAAACATGCAGACTTTCACAGGGACACACGGACTTATTAAACACACTCGGACCTCTGTAAACGAAACAGGCTTAATTGGCCGGTTGGCACTAGGACCCAGAGGCGGAGTAAATGCGTCCCCGTACTGCATGTACAGGCTGTAATTTGACCAATTTATCATTTTACCAGTTGTTAGAGCTACTATCTTTACCAGGGAGCAAATACTTATTCCTGGTGAATGTTTTCCAGAGTTTTACTGGGCTTTTTACTGGTGATTAGTTCCTATCTCTCTTCCGCTCCGTGGTCCAAACTGAAACTGTGTTATTGTTGAGTTGCTGCTTCAAAACTACAATCAAAATAAAAGTGAAAACAGTTTTCATGTGTGGTCTTCTGTGTTATAGCCAACAATAAAAGGTTTGTTGTGTGTTGCCCCCTGTCCAATCAGAACCTTCCCGACCCCCAGACCTAAAGCAGAATTAACTGGTTTTTCATGTAAACCTCAGTTCTGTAATTACTATTTCCATGTCAACATGAAGCATAACACTTTCCAAATGATTTAATTTGGAATAACTAATTCAGAATTAAAACAACATCATGTAACCATGGCCAATGAGAGGGTGAATGAGTGAGTGAGAGGGTGAATAAGAAGGTTAATGTGAGTGAGAGGGTGAGTGAGAGGACAAACGAGAAAGTGAATGAGATGGTGAATGAAAGGATGAATTAGAGAGTGAATGGGAGGGTGAAGGAGTGAGTGAATGGGAGAGTGAATGAGAGGGTGAATGAGAAGGTTAATGTGAGTGAGAGGGTGAATGAGAGAGTGAATGAGAGAGTGAATGAGAGGGTGAATAAGAGGGGGAACACGTGCCTGCCTTTGAAGAAGGCCACATAGAAAAGAGGAGCGAAGGCGTTCATTGATTTCAGAAAGAAAGATTTGAAGATGAGCCTCTCCTCAAATTCTTCTGTAGTTTTAGGAAGTTCTGTTAGGTTAGATATCAAAAGAACAATTTAAAAAGTGAAACCTGAGCGTTTGGACGTACAAACAGACAGAGGCATGTTACCGATCTCAGTGAGCCAAACAGCAATGGCTCCATAAACCTCCTCTAACACCAGAACCACCAGCATGTTGAGGATGATTCCTGTGGTGGTGACAGTCATCCTCACACTGGCCTTAGCCTCAGGATCAGGATTCATTGACCAAACACTCAACATACAGATCCTGTACACGGCCACGCCAAACACAGCCGAGAACGTCACAAAGATCTGAGAGAGAAAAATAATTTATCATCATCTAAAAGTCATATTTCAGGAGATTCTTCCCAATTACAACAAACAATAGCAAATGTAGGTTTTATTGTTGGACTGATACACAATCATTTTTAAACCGTTATTTTCTCCTTGAGATTAAGAAACTCTTTTACAAGGTAAACCTGTCAAAAATATTCAGCTATCTGTCTCTTTAAAGAGTAACTAAACCCCTGTTTTCTGCTGACCTACCACTATGGGGGAAATAAAATAAAGGCATTGGTTAGGGGCGTCACTCCTGAAGCAGTAAGACACGCCCAGTCAGGCAACACAGTGAGTCACAGCTAAGATGTGTCACTACAACCACAAGCACACAATCACAACGTGAAGCTCACACACAGCCTTACAGACACCATTCAGGGGCAAACAGCCCTGCTCTCCCACCACTTCGCGCACACGACAATAAGACGAAAATGCACGTCCGTGCACACGTAAAGACAGACGGGAATACACACACGATGTGTCTGTACATACACACATAGCTTAATGAACCCTCTGATTAGCACAGAATCAGCTCTTTATAGAAGCACAGGGTCAAAAACATCACAGATGAAGAAAGTAGTTCCGAATTAGAATTGTCTATCAGTGCTCACTGAGGGTTGTGATTGGAGGAAAACGTCCTTCCTCTTCCCAGCTTTAATAGGAGGGGCGGGGCCAACAGTGAAAGTTGGAGACACGATAGTCACGATAATCTGTCTCAGCCAAAAACAAAATTCAATTGTAATAGCTGGCGTTCAACCCTTAGAGGGCAGTGACTCTGACGTTTTACAACTAAATACGCAAAATTACAATACTTTTAATAAAATGTGAAGAGTGGAACTAGGATCAATCAACAGCACTACCAAATACCCAAATACATATGTATTCAGCAGAAAAAAGTGGGTTTGTAGTTTAGTTACTCTTTGAAGAGTGGCTTCAAAACTTTAGTTTAAAACGTTTAAGAGCTTTGAGATCTACAGTATGTCTAACAAACACATTATAATGCACCATATTCATTTAAAGCTGCAGTATGTAAGTTTTTTTTGGCTTCATTTGGTTAAAAATCCATAATCACCTTTGAGCATATTGTAATCCAAAGGAGCTTTAGAGATCTAGGGGCATGACACTGGACTTCAGCCAATCAGAGATCTTTCTACCAAAAGAGCAATCCATGAGCTGTTTTGGGCATTATTATTGGCTGCTCGTCAAAAGTCTATGCGCGTTCACGTTCTGAGAGCAAGGAAAGTGCAATGGCAGATGTTCCAGCAGAAGTCTCCATTGTGGCTTTTGGCACAGCGGTTACATGGCAAACCAAAAGGGAAAAAGGAAAACCGAGGTGGAGAAAAAAACAGAATAAAGGCACAAACGTGTTCGGGATGAACGGACTACGCGGAGGTTTCTCTGACACGTATGTGCAGCAGACTGTGCGCGATCTGATTTACATATCGAGTCAGAGGGAGGGAGTGATATCAGACAGGAAACCTAAGACAAACATTATCCAAGGTGGAGAGAGAGAAGCAATTCATATGCAGTGTGGATGTGGAGTATCTGTCTGCTCTGATCATCTGGGCTCGGCTGCTTGTGTGTGAGGAGCAGTGGGCGCGCACTGTAGCTGTTCACACTCAATGTTCTTGAGGCCAAAATACGGCGCTTAGGGGCGCTTCCATCTTGTCATGTCATTTGGAGCCAGAGTCTGTGCAGTAGGGTCTGGTGGGAGGAACCCTGGTAACATGCCTCGCCCATTTAGCGTACTGCCCAGATGACTTACGCAGCCCAGCTACGCCAAGAACATAATTATCTTTCCGGTTGGAAATTCTACCAACGGCTTTTTCAGATCATAGAGGTTAGTACAAAACCACGATATATTTCAACTCAAATATCAAGTGAAATGGCGTCTCGGCTTTCCTTCACAACGTAACTGCTATTCACAAAGAGAGCAACGCAAGATCCACGGCTGTCAATCATCGTCATATATGACGGAAAATCCCGGTTTTCAACCTTAAATAACTCATTTAAAACTAACTTCACATAAAAATGAGCACTTGAACACAATGTAGGGTGACAATAACGAATGATCACAGCAGAGTTTAGGTTTGGAAAAAAATTATGTGACGAGTATTTTAAGTTTACAGTTTGACCCACATTCTATCCTTTATTACTGAGAAGGCGGGGTTTATGATCTATACTGCAGCCAGTCAGCAGGGGGAGCTCTAAAAATAAAAGCTTCACTCCACCGGGGAGTTTGTCCCATCCATTCTTTTTACAGTCTATGGTGAGGAGCAGCTGTGGCCCTCATCCTCTTACTGTCCTCACAGCAGTGAGTGATATGTGCTTTCATGTCTCTAAAACAGGGGTGTGTTACCCTATTCCTCAAGGACCTGATTCCTGAGACTTTTAGATGTGTCCCTGCTCCAACACACCTGGTTGAAACCAATGCGTTGTCATCAAGCTCTGCAGAAGCATGATAGCAAGTCATTCATTTGATTCAGGTATGTTGGAGCAGGGACACATACAGAACAAAAGTCTCAGGAATCAGGCCCTCGAGGACAGGAGTTCCCCATCCCTGCTCTAAAACATCAGAAAACTCTCCAATAACACGAGATAAAGTCCTGACATTTGTCACTAGTCTCTATGGAGAAATCAGTTGCAAAGAGCGTTCACAAGACCGGTAAGTTTCATTCAGGAGGGGCAGGGGAGAGTCTCATGATTCTATATACTGCAGCTTTAATGACCTTTTGAAACTTGGACTACTTTACAGTTTTAGAGCCTGTATTCCTCCTCTAAAAAGCTGCTAAATTCTGTAAAATGCTGCTAAATTATCTAAAAATCAGGCTGAATGCTTCACTCCAATAGTAAATAATGGCATGTTTACAGGCAGTGGGGCTGTAACATCATCAATCACGTGATTTCAAGATGGAGGAACACAGGCTCTAAAACTGTAAAGTAGGCCTATTTTTAAAAGGCAATCAAATGAATATGGTGCATAATAATGTGTTTTGTTCGGAATAGATCTACTAGTAAAGACATTTTAAAGGTTTTAGATCACATTTGTAAAAACTGTGATGGATCACTTTAATGCCTAATTATATTAAAACCAATTCTATACAATGACAGGATAGACATTAGAAAAGTTAGTAAAAGAGAGTAAATACCAGGAAAATTAAGGTGGAGATGTTGATGAAATACCCCGACAGGTGATCCTCAACATCCAGAGACTCTGGTTCCTGCACAAATCAGATCACATCAACATCAGCTGATCAATCATCTCCTCATCAATGGTCAGATCTTAGATGTTCGTCCATCAGCCTTCACTGCACTAGTATAGCTTCTCCTGTCTGAGGTTGTAACGTATTGGTCACGTTGGCTTTGATTTCATGTACATCGTGATGCTCTGTGATCTCTATTTTAGTTTATACGTATTTCAGTCAATTACATTTTTCAGTTATAATTACGCATTCAATTATCCATGTTCAATTATGATTCAATTATGATTACAATGTTTTTGTTGTGATTTTGTCGTTTTTTAGTCCTCTCTAATTTTGCATATTTTTGTTGTGATTTTGTGTTTTTTGACTCATTTTTGTGTAAAATTCTTGTCATGTTGGATATTTCATTCTTATTTTGTGTATTATAGTTGGCATTTTGTGTGGTTTTGTCTGTTTTTGGAGTCATTGTGTGTATTGTTGTTGCCATTTTGTGTTTTTGTTGTCGTCTTCTTCAATATTTTTCTCTGATTTTGTGTTTTTTGTCATCTTATATACTTTTCTTTGATTTTATGTATTTTCATTTTGTATATTTTCGGTGTGGGTGTTTGAGCATTTTTTGTGCCACTATGCCCCTCGATTTCAATTTTTTCATTTACAGTTTTTATAGAAATGACATGCCAATTACAATTACAGTCAATTCTCTGAACTCAATTACAATTAAATTACAACAGCAAAACTAGTTTTCAATTACAGGTATGCCATAATTGTAATAATTTTTCAATTATACAATTACAATAATAATAACTGACCCAAACCCAGATTTCTGTTCGTATTTCAGTTTGTTTTGCAGGTGGATAGATGATTGACATCTGAAATGATAAAAAATCCTGTTCCCTCCTTTCTCTCCCTCTCTTCTTCTTCCTCTGTAATCTGGGTTAATCTCCAGCAGGTAAGGAGCTTTGGACTCAGCCACTCTCGGTCGGTGAGAGGGTATTTTATATTCCACCGTACAAACACTTGATCATATTTGTACTTCATCTATTTGTGTTTCTATTGGTGGGTCTAAATATTCTTTCCAACTGCATTTCTTTTAGTTAAGAAAGCTTTAAATGCTTAGAAATATTCTAATATGAAGTAATTTAGTATATATATGCTCACTTTTTACTTACTAAATTATTCCTGTAATTAAATCTGTTATTCAAAGTATTCAAATTTGGGTTGTTTTTGTTGTCATTTTTTCTGTTTTGTGGTCATAATGTGTGTTTTTAGAGTAATTTGGTATATTTTTGTTGTCATAATATATATTTTTGTTGTCATAATATATATTTTTCTATCATTTTGTATATTTCGTGGTCATAATGTGTGTTTTTAGAGTAATTTGGTGTATTTCTGTTGTCATATTATATACTTTTCTATTGTTTTGTGTATTTTGCAGTCACAATGTGTGTTTTTGGAGTAATCTGGTGATTTTGTGTTGTTATTTTTTGTATTTTGTGATCACAATGTGTGTTTTTAGAGTAAATTGGTATATTTTTGTTGTCGTAATATATACTTTTCTATCATTTTGTATATTTTGTGGTCATAATGTAATTTTGTGAATTTTTGCGGTCATATTATTTAATTTTTTATTGTTTTGTGTATTTTGCAGTCACAATGTGTGTTTTAGACTAATTTAGTATTGTGTATTTTGTGGTCACACACACGCACAAGCACACAGCTAATAAAAAAAATAAAAAAGGCTTAAATCCATAAAAATATACCAATACTGTATGTAGTAACTTATAGTATATATGCGCTTACTTTTTAAATATTACTTAATATCATATGGTGCAACTAAAGATTTAAAAAAATCTTTAAAATGACTATTCACATTTATTTCCTGCTCTATTTTAGTTCTATTATAGTCCTGTATAAGGTTTACAAGTACTTCTATTTTTATTTCCATCATAATATTCATGCAAACATTGCCCAATAATGTGCATTTTATGAAATATCATGCAGTAAAACCCTTACGTCATTACCCTGACTTACAGATTTGTTTCATAAAAACTTTCCACATTGGATTGAAGTGGTAGAACAGATAAACTGGTGCAGAAATACCTGAGAGCCCAGCATCTGGTCCGTTTCTCCATCGGCTCCGTTCCCAATTTGTTTTAGCTGCAAAACCAGGAAAACAAAAACAACTGGACTGAGTTAGACATCCTAAATAACAGTCAGATTTAACAGAATTCTGTGGCTTACCTTCTTTTTAAACTTTACTTTCATTTTGTTTTTCTTCTCCTGCAGGGCCTCCTCGTACTCAGGCCTCATCCCCTCCTAAAGTGAAAGTATATGATGAGTCACATGACCAGAGTCAGAGTCAGGGCCCAAACACAGAGTAGTGTGATATCTAGTGGGCAAGAGATTAGGTAAGGAAAATTAGAGATTTCCACATTATTGTGCCCTAGTTTGCACATCCATGTGATTTGAGTCCCTGCAGGATCTTCACTTCTACATTATTTGATTTTGAGACCAATTTTTGTGTAAGGAAGTGATTATGCTTCAATTTTATGTAGCGCCTTCTCATAGACACTCAAAGTCGCTTTACATAATTAAGGTATTATTCTTTCACTCCACACTTAGTGGTGTTAAACCATGAATTGTAGCCACAGCTGCCCTGGGGCAGACTGACAGAAGCAAGGCTGCCATAGTCGGGCCCTCCGACCACCACCAACATTCACTCACACACTACATTCATAGGCAATGTGTGTGAAGTGCCTTGCCCAAGGACACATTACAAATACCACTGGGGTCAGTGGTCTCCCATCCAACTACTAACCAGGCCCAGACCTGCTTAGCTTCAGAGATCTGAAGGGATCGGGGATTTGGGTTTGGCCTGAGTGAATTTGGTGCAAATTGGAGAAAAAACAGCTGAGATATTGCATTCCAAATGCTTTAGCATTAGCCTAGAATGAGTATTAACCCGGCAATATCATTAACCTAGCATTAGGTTAACATTAGTATTAGCCATTATCCATCAAAAAATAGCAATTCCAGTGACTTTATAGGCCCCTCCCACTGATCACAGCCTGTTTCTTCTTCATCAGCGAGCTGCTCCCATCTGTCTAGGTTCATCCAACAGTGTTTTGAGGTCAACACAACACATCATCTTTGCGCTAGAGCTGTTAGCGTCAGACGCCACTAAAAGTGGTGCCATCTGAGAAACGCAAAGCATGATGGGTAATTTTCACATTGATTCTTGTTTATGGATAGACACCCATCATGTGTATCAAATATGAGGTAGTTTGAACTTTATATATTACAGTTATATCCTTTTTTTTTATTATGGCGCGCTATAGTCGCTAACAGTGAACATGACCGTAAATGGCGCCAGTCCAAAATGCAAGACATGATGGGAAATGTTTCAAAGCAGTCATGAATAGGCTTAGGCAAATGGCATTTGTGTGAAAATTTGAGGCTGATTGAAATTTGTGTCAGAGTTATGGGGATTTTGAAATTGTAGCATGCTAACACAAATTAGAATTGCAACTTTGCGGTGGCGCCACAACCAAACCGTTAGAGATACGCAAATTTTTTTTGAATAATTTTAATCTTCAGTGGGTCGTAAGAGTTTCGGCCGAGTTTGAAGCAAATCGGATGAAGCCCCTCAGACTAGTTTATGCAAATGCATTTCACCATTTTTGACCTTTGACCCAAGATGGCTGACTTCCTGTTTGGTTTTGGGCGGGGTCATAATGTAATTTTTTGCTCATCGTAGGGTCAATAATAAATGTGGCTAATCTCATATATATCGGTCAAACCTGCCGGTCGTGTGGTTCCATCGCAATTCTTGCGTCTATAATGTGCGCTGTGCACGCATTGTTTTGACGTTTTTTTTTTTTTTGTGCCAAATTTTCAACCAG
Source organism: Gouania willdenowi (assembly GCF_900634775.1). Lineage (NCBI taxonomy): Eukaryota > Metazoa > Chordata > Actinopteri > Blenniiformes > Gobiesocidae > Gouania > Gouania willdenowi. The sequence goes on from NC_041049.1 coordinate 39,716,447, forward strand.
TTCTGAGGTGCGTGCAAATTTTGGTGAGACTTTATGCGTTTTCAGGGGGTCAAATTTAGGATTTGTCACTGAGAAGTATAATAATAGTAAATTCAAGCAATTACAATAGGGTCCTTCTGATCATTCTGACGCTAAAAATAAATAAATAAACAAATACATGTATTTATCCATTTATCTTGCCATGTTTACACTTTCACGTCTAAATTATATCTTTATCCGAGCAATAAATGACAGATGTGAGTCTCTGCAGCATCTTCATTTCTAAATTCCTTGATTTTAAGACCAGTTTTCATGTAAGTTTTTTAAATTTATTTATCCATATATAAATAAATAAATACATACATAAAAGTAAAAAAAAATAATGTACATTTAACATTTTTATGCATTTCTTGTGGGTAATTTTGTAGAATTGTTTAATAAAAAATAAATGAAAAAAAACAAGAATTCACAATTTGTGATATGACCAAAGTCGGCAGTCATAAGCATGGTAAAACATGTGAGGCTCACAAGTGAATTTGTGGGTGAATTACACATTTTTACATTCTCCTGCAGGCCGTAAAAAATGGTCTTAAGGGCCGGTTTGACACATTTGATTTACACTACAGTATAACTTGGGAGTACATATATCTATTGTGAATTTAACAACATAGTTAATAATCATCAGTGTTGGAATTAGGGGAAATGCTTGTAAAATATGAACTCAATCAATTTTCATTTTTGCAAAGAATAAAAGCCACAAGAATAATCAGAAGAAAACAATACAGAGAATATAGAACAAATCCATTGTTCAATCACTTCAAATTGTTGATATTTCATGAATTAGTAGATATTTTACATTATGTTGAATGTTGTGTTTTTGTGAAAGTAATCTGTTTATTTTAATGATCTGAACAAAGAAAAATTAAAGCCACTATGTTAAGGCTATTTAAAGAAATATATTAATATGTGACTGTCATGAAAGGACTTATTTCAGTTTTTAGAACATTATTGCATATTTTTTTATTATTATTGTTGTTATTTTTGTTGTTTTCTATGTTGTACATGGTGTAAAGAGGCAGATTACATGGTTCAGAAGATTCTTCTTCTATCTGCTCCTTTTAATTCAAGACTTTGGGAACATTTGTGTTTCTATTAAATTGTTTTGTTTTTAATCATTGAATTAAATAAAAAGAAATAAATAAATCAGTAGAAAATACATCCAAATTATGTCGAACCAAATGAATAAAACTAAACATGTAAACAACAAGAAAAAAAGACTGCATTTATCAATAGATAAATAATGTGATACATAAATATCAGTACTTTATAAAAACATTCCCACCTCGACTCGTTCCTTGAAGCAGCGTAAAGAGAGAAACAAACAAACAAACAAAGGTAATGGAGAAGAGATGGAGTTGTATTAAATGTTTATGCTCCGACCCACAACTGACATCTTATCCTCTAAGTACCCTTTAAGAATAGACCAATCCCATTACGGCACTTCCCCGAGGAAGAAAATGCGTTTACGCAGATATATGCATGAGTGGTCGTGTTTGTGTGTAGGGAGTGGGAGTCACTCAGGGAAAGGACATGGTTCTGAGAAACACAATAATCTTTAAAGTCGGGAGTCATGTTTGACCCCATGGGGTCACCGAGTGCTGTGAGAGGGGATGAAGCAGGAACAAAGAAAGCAGGAAATGTGTATTTATAGAAAGGACAAATGGTCAGAGTTCACTGTTAGTTACACACACATCATAAATACCTCCTCATCCTCCATGCTCGTCAGGTCCCACGAGTGTTTCAGGTACATCTGACGCCTTTTCCAGTGCTCCAGGAACAACGCCGCTGCACAGAAATGAACAGAGGAACGCTCTAAACCACATGTGTCAAACTCAAGCCCCACCCCTGGGCCTTGAGTTTGACATGGTCAGGGCAAAGTAAAAATGACAGAGAAAACATGAATCATTGTGGAAATTTCCAAATAATTCAGTTGTAAATTGTTGTTGAAAGGACTCATCAATTTTTCCAAAATCCTGCAAATTTTCTCTAATTACTCTTCAAAATCTCCCCAAATTAAATAAAAATTGACCAAAAAACAAAAAAAAATCTTAGGACATTTAAGTATCTGTCACTTAATACTTAGATATTTTGGATGCTTTCCATACTTTATGACTAATGTATAACTGGAAGTACAAACTTGGGCACATATTGTTGAAATTGTTTGTTTTCCAGCCTAAAACCTGTGGCCCAGTGGTCCGTATTTGGCCCTTACATTAAAATGAGTTTGACATCCTTTGTCTAAGCAATGGTTATAGTTTTACACTCAGCAAAATAAAGACCACAGAGTGTGGGTGTTCTTACAAAAAGAAACAAAAACAAAAACATTGAAAAGTAGACTAAATAATGTTTAGTAATCATATTGTTTTAACTATAGAATTTATATTTACCCTTATCATATACACATATGCATCTCATTGCACGTCCTGCTTCCATACACTGCAACAACCCTTTGACGTTACTTGTGGGTGATGCGGCGAGTGGCAGGTTTTGCTCTGTGTGTAACGTTCACATAATGAAACGTACAATGGATGCAAACGTTTTTAGCTTTCTGTAGCAACAAAGAAAGAGCGTTATAGCTAATCTACTTACTATTTTACATCTGTTTATGCAGAACGATGCACTCAGTGGGGTCGTTCGGCCCCTTAGGGTTACAGTTAGGTCATGTTTTTTAAACAAAGTATTACATTCATGCTAAGTAAACATATTGAGGAGGTTTTAGCGTCAACATGTCCATTCAACCTTTAAGTCAAAATATTTGCATACCATGAGACAATATAACATAACAACGATGAGATACAATAAGTAGAGACGGGAGAACAGTTGTTTGTGTGTGCGTGTGTGTGTGCGTGTGCGTGTGTGTGTGTGTGTGTGTGTGTGTGTTCTTACCCCACAGAGACATGAAGATAGCAAACAGAACCGTGGCTCCGTTGTCAAACAGGTATGAAGCCCTAGCCTGAGAGCACACGGAGCTCAGGTGCCAGTAGTCACAAACAGCATCACAAAGAGGACACATGGTGATGTTGAGGCCATTGTCACACGTCTCCTGACTGAAACACATCACACATTATATTTGATAGAATGTTTAAAGCTGCTGGAGACCATCTTTGTTTTTTTATCAGATAAAGACATGGCGTGGGCCTCAAAGATCAATATATCCAAGATTATTTACTCGAAAGGTTTGTTTTTATCTTTACTGTAAACACTCACTTATTGACATTGTTGGAAAAGCTTCATACATTGCATTGTGGGATGTGGAGTCTTGAATACCAGGGGTTCTCAACCCTGGGGTCAGGAACACATTTGGGGCCATAAGACACTGGGAGGGGGTTTTATGCAACTATACCAAACTTGCCATATTCTAACCTAATATCATCGCTTTTTTTGCTCCTTGTAATGCATTTTTGCTACATTACTCCCATTTCTGCCACGTCTCCAATACATTTCACTGCCTTTTCTGCACATTGTTTCCACCTTCAAGAAATCTTCAACACTTATAAACCCTTTCTACCACTTTTCCACCTAATGTTGCATATGTTGACCCATTATCTCCAATTTTAACACTTTTTGCCAGTTTATCCACATTCACGATTCATCATGCCCATTATTTACCAGTTTAAACTAATTGTTCCTACTTTTTAAATTACATTGCCACCCCCCACGCCCCCTCATTTCTGCCACTTTTAAGCCACTTTGAACCTTTTTTTTACCACTTTTTATGTACTTTTAACCAACTTCTGTTATTTTTAAAATCCCATTTCACCACCTTTTCCACCATTTTGGTCACTTTTCACACATTTTATTTCTAATTAAAACAAGGATTTATATCTTTAAGATGACTATAAACTATGGCCCAAATAATACTAAACTTTTTCTGGCAAATAATCTTTGATTTATTGATCTATGAGGCCAACACTTTGTCTTTATCTAATAAAAATATAGTGTCTAGCAGCTTTAAGGATCAATAATCAGAATTTTTAAAGTATTTGCAGACTTTGCGTTATCCCACCTCGGCACGTTATCGTCCACAGTGAAGATGCCGTACAGGAATACAAAGATTCCCAACACAGAGGGAGGGATGAGGAGCTGAGTGTAAACTCCAAGCCATGCAAAGTAAAAGCCGATCTGCTCGCCAAAATACTTCCTGTCAACGCACAGACGGACATCAGTGAGCTATGTAAACATTCCTTTACAACATTACTTTTTATCTCTTAAAACAAAGAGGACGACAAAACATACAATATTACATTTAATATTCAAATTAATACTTGACGTTAATTCATATCCCTGTTAATCTGACACAATGAGCAGCTTCTTATCATTGTTTGATCACCTGATCAGATCCACTGGTTGGTATTTACACATGACTCCATAGTTGGCCCATTCTTCATAGAGAAGCTAAAAACACAGAAAACAATGACGAATAATACAAGATAATGCTTAGAATCATCC